>NW_024756591.1:0-17615 GCF_018991925.1 Homarus americanus | reverse complement strand
CCGGAGCTTCTATCACCGGACCTTTCCCTAGTGAGGTCCAGAACACATCAAAACCACCAGCAAGAACACACATCAAACACCAGAAAACCCTAACCAGACCCGTGGCCCCAGCCACTTTATTGACTTCCAACTGACCGTAGCCAATTTTTTCAGAAAACGTTATAATTTTTTTTTATAATGGACACTTGACATTGTGTTAAAAATTGGTTATTAAAATTAATCTCACTTAGTTGATATGAAAACAAACAGAAGAGTAGTTAAAGACCTCACCAACCTAGCCTAACTTCCTAGCCAGGACCCCAGTACAGTATATTAAACAGAACTTACAATGATATGGAATTTTACTGCGGGACATAGAAAGCCACCATTACCTAACAGTTTATAAACATACACTGTGAGCATCGGGCAGCAGAGTGTTTTGAAATACATCAATACGTTGGCTGTTTACATCCTAGGATTGCCTCACACCGCATTACAGCCCGAGATGGTAGTGCCGTCTAGGCGACCCGATGAAAATAGAGTAAGAAAAAAAAGCAAACAAAATAACACCTCCGGGTCATCGTCAATATTAAGCAAGAAATTTTTTAAGAATGTCTAAACTACATGATGCGTATATTAAAAACAATGCCAAATGTTGTGAGGCAATTGAATGCAATAATACGGAAAATTTTTACAAGCTGCCAATAATCAAACAAATTTATGTGATTTTCTAAAACGAGTCATTAGCAGCGGACTTTACTAAGTTGTTAGAAATGAGATACACCTAGTACTGGACCCCAAATATTTATTGGGACATTATGGGCAACTTGAAAAAAACTACGAATCATTTACATAGAAAGGAAGGCGAATTTTTACTTTCACACAACCATAGAATCTTAAGCTCATAATTTAGACAAAATCCCACTTTTCTTCTATGACGTTTCCCTCATAAATTACTAAAATTATCTAACCCTAACCTCATCTCACCTCTTTGGACCCCCTACCCCCCAGGTATATACAAGTCATTTGCTGTGGAAATGTCATGAACGATGTCTTAATTGTCTAGACTTACTGATTGCAAAGATGAAATTTCTTAAGATTCTATAGTTGTGTGATATAAAACAATGTAAAATAAGTCAGAATCGTTCAAAACACATCGGCAAAACGTAAGTTTCATGTCAAAACCATTATGGGCAACTTGTAAAAATTTACCCATTTTCATTGTTTTTATAACAATAATTTTATTTTCTGTTTAAGTGAAAGACCAACTGACTAGCTAAGAAAATTGTCCGATATAAATTAAATCTATTAAATCACTGAACATGAATTAAAAGCTCTATTAAATACTAACAAAAGTGACAGTACTGTAGTGAACCTCAGGTGACACGAGACCTTGAAGGCTCTAGAACACCACGTGATCAACAGGTAACCCAAAGGCGAATAAAAGACACATAACTGCTGGAAAGACACAAGACCACTGAGAATATCAAACACTTCTTCTAACACATAATTAAAAAATAATATACACAGCCATTTAAACATACTGCCGTACCCACTAAAGAACCTAGTATATATATATCGAAAATAAGTTTTAACACGTAACTATCATAAATACTCGCGAAAAATATGAAGTTGAAGAGAAACACCATGTATTTGACTGTAAGAGGGCCACAACCAAGATTATGATTCGCCATTTTCGTAAATTTGTTCTTAAACTCTGTATGAACACTGTGGTTACTCTCTCCTCCAGTCAGCACTGCGTCACTCGGTCACTCTCCTCCAGTCGCAAACTTTTCACCACTCTCGTACACTCTGCCTTAATTAACCAAATATAATATAGTTTAAAATTTATTTTTTTTACAGGTTATACATTCTTATTTTGTTAGTTTCTTCTACGCATATAAATCAATCGGACATATTGTCTATTTTTTAAGGATAGTAAAAACTTCGTACGTCTGTGTTGATGATTCAGACAGTCATGATCACCATTGATTGCAGAAGGTTGCCACGATGACATCTCCTTTATGGCTGCCAGTAATGAATAATACTTCTATTTCATCATTAAAGCTGTTTATAAATATTTTTGTAAAATTATTGACACTAGCTTTTTTAAGTTTGCTGACTATTTTTACACTTAAAAAAAAAGTGTAAGTAGTCGATAAACATGTGGTTTCATAAAATATTGATTTAATGCCAACATTTTGGGTTCCTATTTATTCATCATGAATGGCGGAGCTGATCAAAATCTTAGTTCTTTATATTCTGAATGACGATTATGAGATGCGATCGATGAAAGCATTCGTGTTGACCCTCTCTTTCTACCTACACCAACCAGCCAGCAACACCTCCTCCTCCTCCTCCTGCCTGGCGGTCCTCGCTCCCCTCGGCAAGCATGGTGACCCATAAGCTGTCCCTGAGCATCCTCACCAACCAGCTCTCTACATACACTTGTAACCTTACTACTTCCCAGCACCAAGCTGCATTGTACATCAAACACAACATGTACGGAGAGCACATTGTGAGTTTCTTTCTCCCATCCCATCCTGAGTGTGAACCAAACAACCTGCTCCCCACACATGATATATATTTTACACCTGCTGTCGGTGAAAAAAGAGACTACACAACAACACTAAAGAATCCAAAAAGAAAAAATAATTCGCCATAGAGGAGAAATTACACCTGGTCAGTTTCAGCCCAGGTCAGGTCACATCTTGACCTCTCACTAACTTCTTCCTCTCCATGTTCAACTCCAACAGTCAGTCTAATTTTCCTCTCACCAATAATCAGTTTTTATATACATTATTTAGCCCAGTTGTTGTAAATTGAACTGGGAGTAGATTTTTGTTTCGAATTAAACAATGTTTATTTAATGGCTGGTGTATTTACAAGTGCTTTTATCCTCTTCGCCACTGATCCGGCTCCCCGCCCGGACGATCGGTCACGTCTCTGTTATGCACTGTTGGCAAAGTACCTGGGCATGCACCGGCTTCTGAATATTACCCTGAACCAGCTCCAGTGTTGGTCAAGTCTTATCTGGTATACACTCGGTGCCGTCACAACTCTGGTAGATTGTTCCAAGAGTTTACAACCCTCACTCTGTCCCTGGGTATTGTATAATGGTTACGTCTGCATATGCAATGTACTCTTTGAGTTTCTTGGTTTGGGCATGTCAGCTTATATATGGTGCATAGTGTTGGTGATATGTTGCTGCCATGGGATACTCTGTAGAGGGTGAAGTTTGACCTATGTAGTTGTCGATGGTGAGTTTGCATTGTCTGTTGTCAAGAAATTGCAGAGAGCCGTGATGTTGGGTGGCATGGTGAGTTGAATGATCTTGTATTTGAGCCCTTCATGCCATACTTTGTCGAAGCTTGCTTCAACATCTCTAAGTACTATGTTACATTGGTTTCTGTTGCTGGCTGCATTTGCGATGGATTTCGTATATTACGGCTATTGCAGTGTTGGTGCCTCGGTTTTCCTGAAGCCGTGTTGTCTATTGTTGTATTTATCTTCACTCTGGTGGTTTCTTAGTCTCTGGTATACTGCCAAATTCTGGGGTCACTAAGTCTAAGGATAACTTAACTCTATTCTTAATTTCTAGGGTCGCTGCCCAGAACCCCCTCTGGGCAGTAGCTCGTTAGCAGGCAGAGTGGACTTGGCATTGGGTTGTTTTTCATTGACCAGATCGATAAGGAAAAAGAAGGGTGAAACCATAGCATGTCTTATCTGATGTATTCCTTATAAAACATACTGCATTCAGGTAAAATACAAATGAGTTGGCTTCCTCAGAAGAGCAACGATAATTTAATTACCCTTCTTACAATAACCTCCACACGACAGACTGCTCCACCTGTATGGAATATAGCACCTTAGGTCATCATACATAGTAACCACATCTCACCTCCACCTTAACCATCACCACACCTGTTATACTCATCTGCAAATATGGGACTCCTTGTAATTTCTAGGTAAACATATCAGGCACCTCGTTCGCACACCGCCCTCGGTGGTAGAGACTAGGGTTTCACCAAGAGACATACCAGTACTGTTTCGCCTGGCATTATAGGTCGCTCCAAGTGAGGACTGCGGGTTTCTCAGCATTTCCTTATTTATTCCTACTCATTTGGGGTGGTATGCTGGAATCCACAGGTTCACAGTGGAATAGCATAGCGGGTAGTCATCATCTCCACATGGTGGGACGGTCCCAGGGATAATGGACGACGCCCAGCAAGGTACTCCGACTGCGTGGACCTGAGTTGATGGGAGAACCAAGGACACTGAGAAATAATGCCTGATGGGCGGTTATTACCCCCTGTAACACATTACTACTTCACTTTATCATCAAGCATGGTAGTAAGTCAGTTAGACAGGCATTGGGAACCTGTCTGGTTGACTCGTCGAAAATCTATGACTGGTCTCCATCCTCCATCTTTCTTGAGAACTTAAATAAAGGTGAGTTCCATGGTGACGAGGAAGGTTGGATCACCTTGGTCCACAATGTCTTTGTACTATTTGCTGACTACCACTCTTCTGCTGGGTAGCATATGCTTGGATGTAGATTGGGTTAGCTTCCGGTTTGAGTGGAATATGATGATTTGTCAACATTGTTTTACCTAGGGTTCTGGTAATGCTATAATTTTGTAGGTTACGTGGTATAATGTTGTTCAGCACCAGGATGGATGGAAACTCTAATGGTTTTCTTGTATAATATAAGTTATATGATAGACAGTCTGGTTGGAGGTGCTGTGTGGTGAGGAGCTGCTCAATAGAGACGTTCGGTGAGTAGCGTGTTGAAGGAGGTAGATGTGCAGGAGCTTCATTAGAGAAGATGTTGCCTGTTGCTGGCCTCCTGGTTGAATGAATGCTGACAGCGTGGAGCTTGCGAGGAGGTGTTGTTGTTCAAGAAGAGAGACCAGAATGAGCTGGTTGGTGAGGAAGCTCAGAAAAGGAAAGCTGGTGGGTCGCCATGCCCGCTGGCGGAGCGCAGGACCCAGGCAGGCGGAGGAGAGGCGAGGGCCGCCAGGAGCGGAGGAGGAGGTGTTGCGTGTGTAGAAGAGAGGCTAGAATGAATCTCAATGGAGAGACAGAGCTTATATACCCAGCAGCCGAGTCCTCTATGATTCATGTTGAAAACCCGAGAAGTAACAGGTCTTTGCTCGGTTGCTAGGATACGGCCGATTCGGTGACGCTGCCTGTTTGCTGCCAAGGAAGAACAGGTGGGATGCAGCCAGGGGAGAAGTCCACTACACACTCCCCTTCCCTCCAGGCGGTGTAGGAGACTTGTTGTCTGTAGAGTTGCTTAGCACATGTGAGGCAGACCGGGCGTGCATGCCTCATGTGGGACAACGGCGATGGCGTGAATGAGCCGATCGCTGAAATACAACTGTCTAGATACACACTATCTGTGGGAGAAGGGAGAAAAGGGTGTGTGGAGGCGATGAATGTTGTGCTTCCTCACGACAGGTACAGGGTCGTCAGATGCGCCTGCTGGGGTGGGGCCTGGGTCAGGAGGGCTGCGCCAGCAGAAGCGGATTAGGGCTCACAGCAGCTGGGTCCACGACAGCAGCAGGGTGCAGGACATTAGTAGGAAAGTACCTGAGGGAGAAAAGAGGGGGTGTGGGTCCGCACTCAGGAACAGAGGCCGCGTAGGGGTTACTGCTGGCCGGGGTCGGCGTCTGAGGCAGGACGGGTGTGCGGTCGTCAGGATGTGGTGTTTGGGGCAGGAAGAGGAGCTGGTGTCTGCTTGTATAACAGAGCTGCTTCAGGATAAGCAGCCCTATGCTGCTTGAAGACTGGGAGCGTGATCAGTGTCTCCTCCATCCTGTGTAAGTGCTAATCTCCGGGAGTCACCATTTGTAGGTTTACGGGATATAATGTTGTCTAGCACTCAGGATGGATGGAAACTCTAAGGTGGTTTCTTGTATAATATAGTTATATGATAGACAGTCTGGTGCTGGAGGTGCGTGTGGTGAGGAGCTGCTCAGTAGAGACGTTCGTGAGTAGCGTGTTGAAGGAGGTAGATGTGCAAGAGCTTCGTTGAGAAGATGTTGCCTGTTGCTGGCCTCCTGGTTGAATGAATGCTGACAGCGTGGGCTTGCTGGAGGAGGTGTTGCTTGTTCAGAAGAGACCAGAATGAGAAAGCTGGTTGGTGAGAGCTCAGAAGGACAGCTGGTGGGTCGCCATGCTCCTGGCAGGGCGGAACCGCCAGGCAGGCGGAGGAGAGGCAGGAGCAGCAGCGGAGGAAGGTGTTGTGTGTTGTAGAAGTGAGGCGAGAATGAATCTCAATGGAGAGACAGAGCTTATATACCCAGCAGCCGTGAGTCCTCTATGAGTCATGTTGGGAAAACCGAGAAGTAACCGGTCTTTGGCACGGTTGCTAGGATCCGGCGGCGCATCTGGTGACGCCGCTCGTTTGGTTTATAGGAAGGCGTGCAGGTGGGATGCAGCTCGCAGTTTGTGAGACGTCCACTACAATTTCCTTGAATTCGGCGAGTAATTCTAAAAGATCACTTTTGCCTCGAGGATGATCGACTACTTTCACGTATTGGCGCTATCAACGCTACATTATTTAAATTATGTGATTTTTCGTCCGATTTACCCTGTTACACTACCTGGTAATTCTAATGGCTCTTCGACAACGCTTTGTCATAAACAAGGAAATGACCTAAACAACATCCCTTTCTTAGGTTATGGGTCCCCAGTTCTATTGAGAACGAGGAAATCTGTGAGACATCCTATTCTAACAGTGCTTAAGGTAGACTCAAGTGACAAACCTTTCACTCGTGAGCTTTCATAGACAAACAACAACTGTTCCTTCACTCACATTTGGCAAGCGTACTGTGACTCTAGTTAGTTCTGGCTATGTAACCGTTGTACACCAGTTAACACAGCAGGCGTAAAGAGTCCAGTTCTGGCTGCTTTCATCTGAAATGTCCTTTGAGCCACTAGGTGGAGTTTCAGAGAGTGACTCCGTAACTAATTGCTGCTGTGTCAAGAACCCCGGCGCCTGTCGAGGCAGTTATTATCTACGAACCCGAGTAAGCAATGGATGTGAAGTTTGCATTGCGTGATATGTTTTACAATTATGCGTGATTGTTTGATCTCATGGCTGAACGTTAATGTTGTTCTGCCTTAAGTGGTCAGACCAAGTAAACCCCGTCCGCTGGCAAAGAAAATGCCTTAACTATGAAATCCCCAAAAACGCTTTACTGGACCTAGAAAAAACGAAGTGGTAGTGTTATCATCCCCGCTATGTCTAATTGGATTCTGACACACCGGACAGAGGAATGTCTGTAGGTCTGGCTCACTTATTTGGAGGATATCGCCGCTGGAGTTCATTGAACAACTTTAATGAGATAACATTGGCACAGGCCCCCGTATCTATATCTAGGGATAACTGATTGTTACCTATCCTCGCTGGTACAGTCAACACTTCCACTTTGTTTAACCCGGCAATAATGAGCCGGTGATGGAAGCGTTGTTTTCTTGAACAGTTGTTGCTATCCTAGATCGTGTTGCTGGACGCCTCCTCTCCCTCGAAGGCTGTATAGTTGTTTCCTTCGATTTTCCATTTCTTGACGTATACGCTGTACATTTCTACAATCTTCTGTGTTGTGGTATGGAGACTGGTACTATACACCATTTATTCGGAGTGCCTTTAGTGTTTGGAGACATTTTACTTCCTGTGTAATGTCCCTTTGTAGATTTTGGTTTAGCAGGGCTATCTGAAATCCTTAGGTCCTGTGGGGTAATGGGTATTTGGTTCACACTCAGGATGGGATGGAGAAAGGAAGCTCAATGTGCTCTCTGTATACATATTGTATTGGATGTACAGTGCAGCTTGTTGGGAAGTGGCAGAGTGGTTACAAGCGTGATGTAGAGAGAGCTGGTTGGTGAGGATGCTCAGAGGAGGACCAGCTTGGGGTCGCCATGCTCGCCGACGGGAGCGAGGCCGGCAGCAGGAGGAGGAGGTGTTGCTTGCTGGTTGGTGGTGTAGAAAAGAGGTAGGTCACCACGAGGTCAGGTCTTATATAGCGGAGGTAGGCGTGGCTTAGTTGATGACCTCCGTCATGTAAGGTGCTGGTTGACCTAGACCACGAGGAACACACTGGGGAATCTGCGGGGTCGGCTACTCAGCGACAAACAGCGTTTGTAGGGGAGGAATCCACTACAGTCCTGCAAGGACTCTTTCCTTCGATCCTGCCTCTGGCTGGTGGGGACTTATCTGCTTGTCCTGCAAACCATAATTTTTCTGTATGTCCCCTACATTTGCAGACTTGCAGAAATGTATTTTTTGTGTTTGGTTCCCGTGACAGACTGTGATTGTCCTTAAAGCTGGTGACTGGTGCCATTGACAATGCCCGAGGAACATTTTGGTTCTGCAATTGCTTCTACATAATGTATAAGCTTCGTCCCTTTTTAAATTCTTTGTTTGGGCTTTCTTGCATAAGGGTTCATTTGATGACAAGATAAACTGTTGAAATTCAATATTCTGTAGAAATTTACCTTAGACATGTTGTCATTTTATCGGACCAATCTGAGGAATTCATAAGACCTGACATCTATCTTAGTGAGACCAAGACAAGTTTGGGCTTTTGTGCTTTATGCAAGCAGTGTCACCTGTGCTCTGCCATCTTAAAAACCAAGAAAGTGGACCTCCTTGGGCCCAATCAAAAAAAGAAATGAATTGCCCCAAATGTTGGATAATCATCCATTTCTTCGTCAATGGCTGAAGCATAGTTACCTCTAGCTGCCAGACTACCGGTTTTAATAAGGCTTAGGACGTATGAAATTTTATCTACGTCAGACATCGTTATTTCTCATTACATCTTCGCATTTACGCAAAAATGCTGAACTAGTATAATCAGGATCCTCCCTTGTAAACTCTTGTACCTTAATGTTATTTAAAGTAGCCTTGTGAATTTTTCCCTACAAGCTGTTTTGTCGCTGAGTAGCCGACCCCACCAATTCCCCAGTGTATGCCTCGTGGTCTAGGTCAACCAGCGCCCCATACATCACCGGGCGGGTCCCTACTTAGCCATGCCTACCCCCAGCTATTTAAGACCTGGCCTCGTGGTGACTTGTCTCTTTCTACCTACACCAACCAGCCAGCACACTCCTCCTCCTCCGCCTGCCTGGCGTCCTGCGCTCCACGCCCGAGCATGGCGACCCACAAGCTGGTCCTTCTCTGAGCATCCTCACCAACCAGCTCTCTCTACATCACGCTTGTAACCATGCTGCCTTCCCAGCACCAAGCTGCATTGTACATCCAATACAACATGTATACAGAGAGCACATTGTGAGTTTCCTTTCTCCACCCCATCCTGAGTGTGAACACAAACAATCTCATACCCCACAGCCTTACCGTTTGACCAGCCGTTGTAGGCAGTGGGTTAGTGAAACCACCTGTTGCCATTTTTGTTGTGTTAGTTTGTAGGGTTAATCCACTACAAGTTAAAGCACTAGCATTAGTAACAGGTGAAGGCAATGGGTAAATGTTACCTGACCTAATTGTCTACTGGGTAAATCCTCAAATTGATAATCAATGAAATTTTCACAGGTAGCTAAAGAGTCGGTAGATGTTAACTTTTTGGCTAATTTGTGGTAATTCCTCTCTATCAGTTGCCACTAGGCCCTGTGAATTATTAGGGCTATCAGAGTCTGAGTCACTAATTTCTGTTTGATACCAAAAATTTTGGAAGAGGGTCCTATATAGGACTATTTATCACTTCACTCACTTTATAAAGACTCACTACGTTACCCACTCATAGGTAATGCAAAAAATATTTAAATGAGTTATGGAATGAAGATAAAATATATATTAGTTATTAAAAGTATTAAAAAGTAGTAAAATATATATATATATATATATATATATATATATATATATATATATATATATATATATATATATATATATATATATATATATATATATATATATATATATATATATATATATATATATATATATATATATATATATATATATATATATATATATATATATATATATATATATATATATATATATATATATATATATATATATATATATATATATATATATATATATATATATATATATATATATATATATATATATATATATATATATATATATATATATATATATATATATATATATATATATATATACAATAATAAATAATGTAGTCACTGTGGCGTTCTGGTATATGCTGATAACCACAAGGAAAAGAAAAACACAGATTCCGCCCGCTTCGTGTAATTCACATCTTCAGGGGTGAGTACAGACTTCTATGGGTTCAAGATATTTGGTTCACACTCAGGATTGGATGGAAAGAAACTCACGATGTGCTCTCTATATACATGTTGTATTGGATGTACAATGCAGCTTGGTGCTGGGAAAGCAGCATGGTTACAAGCGTGATGTAGAAGGCTGGTTGGTGAGGCAGCTCAGAGAAGGGCTTGTGGGTCGCCATGCTGCAAGGGAGAGAGGACAGGCGCAGAGCGGAGGAGGGCCGCCAGGCAGCGGCGAAGAGGGAGGTGTTGCTGGCTGTGGCTGTAGGTAGAAGATCACCACGAGGTCAGGTCTTAAATAGCAGGGGTAGGCGTGGCAGCAGTTGACCCCCCGCTCCGTGGTGTATGGCGGCGCTGGTTGACCTGAACCACGAGGCATACACTGGGGGTGAGGTCAGCTGACAGCGACAAACAGCGTTTGGAGGGAGAATTCCACTACAATACTCCCCTTCCCTCCAGGCTGTGTAGGAGACTTGTTGTCTGCAGAGTTGCCATAACACATGTGAGGCAGAACGCGGTGCGTGCCTCATGTGAGACAACGGCGATGGCGTGGATGAGCCGGTCGCTGGGGACAACTGTCTGAATACACAATATCTGTGGGAGTGAGAGGAGAATAAGGGTGTGTGGAGGCGATGAATTTTGTGCTTCCCTCACGGTAGGTACAGAGTCGTCGAATCGCCTGCTGGGGTGTGTGGGCCTGGGTCAGAGCAAGGGCTGCGTCCAAGAAAGCGGATGAGGGCTCGTGACAGCAGCTGGGTCCGACAGCAGCAGGTGCAGGACATTAGCTGGGAGTACCTGAGGGAGAAAAGAAGGGTGTGTGGGTCACACTCAGGAACAGGGCCGCATCAGGGCGGCAGGGGTTACTGCTGGGCCGGGGTCGGCGTCTGAGGCAGGACGGGTGTGCTGGGGTCGGTAGGACGTGGTGCTTGGGGCAGGAAGAGGAGCTGGTGTCTGCTTAGAGTAGCAGAGCTGCTCTAGGGTGTCTAACCTCGGTGTAGAGACAGTAGTTGTAGAGCCGATGAGAGCTGCTTCTGGGTGGATAAGCCAGTCTTCCATGTTGCTTGAAGACTGGGGCGTGGTCAGTTTCTCCTCCATCCTGTGTGAGTCTGACTCAGGAGTCACCATTTGTGGGGTTCAAGATATTTGGTTCACACTCAGGATTGGATGGAGAAACTCACGATGTGCTCTCTATATACATGTTGTATTGGATGTACAATGCAGCTTGGTGCTGGGAAGGCAGCATGGTTACAAGCGTGATGTAGAGATGGTTGGTGAGGACGCTCAGAAGGACAGCGGGGGTCGCCATGCTGCATGGAGAACCGAGAGCAGTAGGAGGAGGAGGAGCCGCCAGGCAGCGGCAGAGGAGGAGGTGTTGCTGGCTGGCTGTAGGTAGAGAGAGAATCACCACGAGGTCAGGTCTTAAATAGCGGGAGTAGGTGGCTTAGCAGTTGACCCCGCTCGTGGCATGTGGCGCTGGTTGACCCTAGACCACGAGGCATACACTGGGGAATTGGTGAGGTCGGCTGGGCGACAAACAGCGTTTGTGGGGAAGATTCACTACCACTTCTCTTTAGTCTGTACTCACCCCTGAAGATGTGAATTACAGCGCTTTAGGAACTTCGTGTTTTCTTCTTTCTTTGTGGTTATCAGCATATATATATAAGTAGAAAATATAGTTTCACAGGTACTAGAGTTCAGTTAGTATGTGGCCTTCTCTGCTCGGGAAATGTCATAGTACACTTGTATAAGAGAACTTAAGTGATATGTTCACTGGGTAACAAGTGATATGATAGTCTCTCTCTCACCAGAGGGGAGTTGTCAGAGAACCTAGGATACCCGTCAGGTTGTTGTTGTTGAACTGTGCTGACCAAGCTTGACCTCGCCTGTTCCCCAGAGGAAATGTCAACTCACCAATTGATTCATTCTCATGGATGAATGACTCTGTATCTGATATTATTACCCGCTACTGTAACTTCACTTAGCGCGTTTACCTGTCTGCCAGTGCTCTCATGAACTTTCACTTAACGCGGGTTTTTTCCCACATACACGGTGAGTGTCCTCCCGAGAGCTATTTTAGATTAGCCCCACCCCCACCATACCCTGCCTGACTGCCTGTTTTAGCTCATAAAATTCATACAAATTACAGCCAGAATATAATTTACATTTCTGGAATTCTTACAATTTGGTGAAAATTTTGAATATAAACATCATAGATTTTGCATTAGACATACAAATTTTAGATACAAAGTTTATTCTGAGTAAATATGTTATTTTTTGCAAAATATATGACATTTGTATTCAAAATATTCCTGGGCTTTCAAAGGAATCCAGCAATGTCATTATATTATCCTAACTAGTTTGAGGTATTATTTATTACTAAAGGTAAATATTCTGGTGTTCCCCACATCTTGGTGGGACGGTTGGTGGGGTGGGGGAAGACCGACCGACCATCTGTTACCGATGATGAAGAATATTTTTTTTATTAACTGAAGATATTTGTTTTAGCTCATAAAATTCATACAAATTACCCAGCAGAATATAATTTACATTGCTGGAATTCTTATAATTTGGTGATCATTTTGAATATAAACATCATAGATTTTTATTAGACATACAAATTTTAGATGTAAAGTTTATTCTGAGTAAATATGTTATCTTTTTGTGTAAAATATATGACATTTGTATTCAAAATATTCCTGGTCTTACAAGGAATCCAACAATGTCAATTATATTATCCTAACTTTAGTTTGAGGTATTATTTATTACTATACCTGGTTTTCCCCAAAATTTCTCAGAGAAGAGCCAGCGAGTGTAGTGTGAGAAAGAGGGGAGAGTCGTGTCCATTATTTGAATGGACATTAACTTCAACACTATATTTCTCTATTTCTCAAGTATAATTGTGTGCATGTACCATCATAAAATTAAGATGTTATTTTACTAGAACATAGGTATTGTGTGCGGAAAAAGTGGAGTTTGAGGATGGGCAAGTTTCTATTGGAATTAATCCCATATGTTCTGTTGTTCACTTGCGGTTTTCATAACACACGGTACCCTCTGGGTTTTATTGGCAGCGTTAAGTGGGGTACAACTGTATGGGTAATATACATTTGGGTAAATATTTATATAATACAAATTGTGCTGTTACAGGTCAGGCTCACGGTCTATAGTTGTTAATTTGGAGTGACAATGCCCTTCTTGAAGATAGGACTCATAAGCCAGTTTCCATTCACTGGGGACCTTCGTTCCTCCAGGCATTTACAGAACAGGATCTTTAGGGGCTCAGCAAGCTCGTTTACTAACTTTCTTAACACTCTGGGATGCACCTTTAGTGTAACTACCATCTTCAAGCCTCAGGTCTGATACTCTTCTCGCGTTTTAATTTCGACTTTGCATAGCGGTAAAAAGCATATTTAGTTGACTTGAACTCACTTGCAACCAGCCTCTGGAACTCTTTCTCAGCCCTTCTCCACTCTAACTTTGATTGGTTCCGGGCTCCTGCATACATCCCCCAGTCCTGCTCATCGTTTGACCTCACCCACGCCTTGAATTTCTGGGTTTTCTTCTTAACTTTGTCGACTTCCACGTGGTTCATGTGTAGGGATCTCCTTGTATTCCTAGAGGCACTGGGTTTGGTCTTGAAATATATATTCTCGATCAAATGGTTCACTGTACTAGCTCTTGGAAAATACCACACAGTCTTTCCTTTGCTGAAGCACATAGCTGTATTTACATCTTTCATACAGAACTTTTTTTTTTAAATACTGTATATATATTTAACCAAATTTTTAGATAAAGTATTCAGGATTATTTTTATAAAAAAAAATGTTGTCTAACTAAATTAGAACTGATTTTATTGACAATGGTATCAACATTTCTTAATTTATATATGTAAAAGAATGGAATTCCCATCATTATATCATATCAAAATATTTAGTTTAAGGATATCTTATTGGAAATATCTCATAGAGAATTTATTAAGATCATTATGGTATCAAATTCATCTCCCTATCACAATGCTTAACGCTTGAGTGAGGAGGAAGAGGAGAAAACTGACGTCGACCCTCCTCCTCCACTCCCTAAAAGGTTTGCCTCCCCCACTCTCACCCGCCTCACCCACACACACCCTCACTTCACATTACCCACAACATCACCACATACACACACTACTCCCGACAGACCGTACCAATACACTGAAGTTCCACGAATATGGTACGGTTTTCCCTCTTACTGCTCTCCAACGTCACTTCCTTAGCTAATAAATTTGACAAACTAGCAACTACAATCCGATCAGTGCTCTGCTAACATATACATCTCGTGAAACTTAACCAGCAAATTGTTCCTGAAAACACTACCATATTGAGGATATCAACTCTTTCATCACCGTTCACATGGGCGCGGGGCGTTCCCTCTTCTGTCAAGATGAACCTTCAGCCCGCATGCCTGGATGTTCCAGTTCAGCTGATGCGGGAACTTATAGGTACGGATCGTGCCACGAGGCCATCCAGCGCCACTCTGCTTCTATCATATACTGTGTGGTATACCATCCACCTCGCTCACCAAGAGACACTCTTATCAATCACCTCAGAGTTAGGTACCCATGTGCCAAGCTGACTTATATAACACCTAATTTCAGGGCCAGCTGCTACTATCACAAGTTGTGAACTACCCCACACCGGTCAAAATACCCTTGACCTTATCTTAACGACTTAGCGAACCAGTACCAACCATCTCAACAATGCCTCCTATCGATTGCCAGCACCTATCAGTGCTCTGGTCTCCAGATGCCACTACCAGTCAAGTAGAGACCCTACATCAAGACCTACAGGCCGATTACTGATTCATAATGCATCTCTTCGGGCAGTGGATAGTTCACCATCCCTGGACTGAAGTACTTGGTGTAGATGACGTGGACACCAAAGGGATACATTACAGTACATGTATACCAACACCACCACTTCTTTGCCCGCAATAGAACACCCAGCTGACTTGGGATCACACCTCGGATCCAAAGACTTGGAGCAGAAGACCAGGCCAACGCATCTTCAATGACCACAGCTTCTGAGTCCTTTGCAAGCCAAGTCATCCGTGAAATGCACTTCAAAGTCCCACTACCAACCAAGTTGCAACTCTAAGCATACCAACAACAGTCAGTGGTATGGTAAGCAAGAACTCTGTGAACTAAACAATAAGACACACCCCCTCCCCTTCCTTTGCCATCTCACTAATGGTGACGCAGCTGAGCGATCAAGCAACCATTTCGCAACTATATGCCAGACGCTCCCCGGTTGCCACAAGAGTCTCCCTGCTTACCTACCAGCCTCCTTTTCCACTGACTTAGTTGAAGAATTTGAAGTAGCAAAACGTCTGGACAAACTGAAGTTAAAGCGCTCCACCACCCCCATTGACTTACCAATGAAACTCTACAAGGAGTTCTCCCTGGAACTCTCTAAATCCCTTTGCTCCATCATCAATGCTTCTCTCAGCCAAGCAAGATGCCCAGCTACTGGAAGACCTCGTATGTGTCACCAGTGCCCAAGTCAACAGCCACAATCCTTAAATGAGCTACGACCCATTGCAATCACCTCAATACCCAGCTTAATCTGTGAGCGTTTTGTAGCCGGACTGGGTTTATGCTGATATTGCAGGTGCCATAGAGCCTCAGCAATTTGGCAATATGAAAACTTCCTCCACCACTCGCTGCTGTCTTGTCAGCTTTCTCGACTTCACTACCACCATCTGGAAAAACAAGCGCATCTGTGGCTGTACCTTCATTGACTTCACCAAAACATTTTGACCTAGTCGACCACAATTTAGTCAACAAAGCTATCGACCTCAGTTTTGAAGAAGTCTTATACCATGGCTTACAGACTTCCTTGGTGACCGGCGCCAAGCTGTCCGCACTCCAGGGGGCGTATCCACTTTTCAGTCACTCACCTGTGTCGTCCCCTAAGGCACCAAGATAGGACCGCTGTGCTTCCTTATGTATCAATGATGCTAAAGAGAAACTTCTGCTCTATGGAAATATGTCGATGACTTCCACCATTGGGATCCAGTGCCAACAACGGCTCCAACTACACACCCTCTAGTATTTACTAAACAATCTCCAAATTGGGCCACCAACAACCATGTCACCATCAACCATACCAGACCATGGTTATGCATGTCACCTCTCCTCCGATGTTGTACACCCCCTTCCATTACTAGGCCCCAACACACTCAGGTTGTAGACTCCACTAAGCTCTTTGCATCACTATAGATAACAAACTAAATTGGAAAACACACGTCAGTAAAGTGTCAAATCCTCCAGTTTCCGTCTCCCACCTCTTCCGCCGACTCAAGTTCCTTGGAGTTCCTGCCCGACCTCCTCAGTACTCAACATTCATACTTCCCAAAGCTCACCCTATCTTCCCCTGCCTGGTCTTCCTCCTTTATGCCCAACCTCGCTTGCATGAAAAAGTGCAAAGAGGCATGTATGATTATTCTCTCCCCTTTCTACTCCATATCAAGCGTTCAACACAGCCCTCTCGGCTCTTTCTGACCATCACCACGACCTCATCTCTGCGTGGTAAAAGCTTCCTACATCATCCTCGACACGGCTCCTACTACCACCTAATATCCCTGCAAAATGCTGTTCGACACCTAACTGCATCCAGCCCCACTACGAGCACTTATTGATCGCTATAAAGAACAGTCCAGTGCCAGCTATTGTAAAAATTAATTATCAACAACTCGTAATCAACCAGTATATTCCTCCCAATCAATCTTACCTTTTGCCTCTTACTATGTTAGAAATGCCTGGAGTATAACCTCCTTGTTATTCTATATATCATATTTGTATCACTTATGTTGCCACTTTAGGTATATTATTTGTCAATTGAAGACCCATTCCAATAATGTAACTGTATATTTTCAGTCTTCCGGCTGCCATGCTCTTTCAATAAACCGTTATTTATTATTATTACTCACCAACATCACCATACCTCCAACAGCCCCCCCACACTCCAACATGAGGAATTAAGACCAGCAACATGAGGAGATAGTCTTGTTATATGACAAATTTGCTGTGTTTGACTGCTTAGTAGCGAGTTAAATATCAGCTGTTGAGCGCTTGATAACACGGTGCATGTTACCGTAAATCTCTGTAATCACCCACCTTTCCTGCTTTCTCCTCCATATTTTAAAATGTTATATAACTATAAAGTTGATGGGATACAACTTTGCTCATTTCTCTTATACTTATCACAATCTCCCTAAAAATACTTTAGGTTTCGTGTTTATTCAAGATATCTTCAGGTTATGAGACCTCTAATCCACACCAAGAAAGAATTACAGCTTTCCCAAAGCAATACGTAACA
>NW_024756590.1:0-19984 GCF_018991925.1 Homarus americanus | reverse complement strand
ACTATTATTAAGAAGTTACTGAGTCCACCAATACCCGTGAACCATGCCGCCTAACCTAACACACACATAGATTCCACCTGCACCCGTAGTTTAAGGCCCAAATCAGCCTTTCTCCACCTTGGAAAATGTACCTCTAAGTTCCACTACTCCTGGGGCCAGTGTGTGGCCCTGTATTCACTCAGCTTGCTTCACTTTACCCCAATACATCCATGGAACGGAAGGGAGTGAGCCAATCAGACCGTATACAGTTGAGAGAAGCTTTAGCTTCCCGTTAGTACAAGGTTTTCACTAAGCTGCTTGAAGATACATGGTATTGTGAGCCGAGGTAGAGGAGAGCTGAGGACCCCAAACGATCGTCACGTCGTTAGTTGGCCATCCAGACAGCTGGTTTCACTCCAACTCTCACCATACTCAACAGGTGGCTCAAACCCAGGTCAGTGGACGGTCATACAGCTCACCAATCGTCTCATCCCGCCAGTGAACATTATCATACCGCGTGGGGTCTACAGAACCCTGAAAAACCCGGGCTGTTAGCTATTGTCTCACATCACCGTTTGTTCCTACCGCCCTATCTAGCTTTGTCTTAGATGAAATAAAACTTACTTGTTAATACTGATGTTAAATAAACGAAGGAACCAGGTCACGCGATCAGTCTCTCCTGGGTACAGCACAGAGATGGTCCTTGACCTCTCTCACAACTCCCCAGTCACGCTTGCTCCCTGGTTCACGCTTTCCAGGAGTGACTTATTTACCAGACGATTAACAGCTTAATTAGGACGTAAGCAACATTTTCAGACGGGGAAACAATTTATATTTTTTTTCAATTTAATAACTGATATTTAATTTCCTTATTCGCGTCCCTATTAACTCGGTAAATTACATTTAATATCGCATAGGCCTAGTTCCACAAACTCTCGCTACTTGCGGGAGCGCGGTCTTCCCTCAGACGACCTTGAACTCAGCATCGCCAATGGTGCGGAGTTTGAAATTACACTGAAATTTCTGAATATTACATATATATGTATATATATATATATATTATATATATATATATATATATATGCTGATAACCACAAGGAAAGAAGAAAACACGAAGTTCCCAAGCGCTTTCGTGTAATTCACGCTTGGGAACTTGGGAACTTCGTGTTTTCTTCTTTCCTTGTGGTTATCAGCATATACCTAGATCACGCGCACCTACAGTGATTTACTTGCATATATGTATATATATATGTATATATAAATATACATATATACAATCAACACCTCAACCCGCCAGGATTCGAACCCACAACCCACAAACCCATGACTGTGACCAGGGAACGATACCTACTGGACCACCAGGCTACAAAAGCAGTCCTAGATTCTGTTATATTTCACACTAGGATCCATATATATTTCATGAAATATATATATATATATATATATATATATATATATATATATATATATATATATATATATATATATATATATATATATATATATATATATATATATATATATATATATATATATATATGTATATCTTCTCTTTTTTAAGTGGTTAATTGATACGAGAATATTCAGGAGATAAGGTTAAAACTACCACAAACTAATGTGGTAATTTCGTCTTTAACGTCAAAGTATCTAATGTTCGGATGTTGTAGCATTATCTTTCATCTGTGTTTCTATTCTATAAATAATGCAGAAATTACTTAGGATCACCTGAAGATTAGCCACCCTAGGTTAGGTTAGGTTGGCGTTAGGTTAGGTGAAGAACATAAGAACATAAAAATGGAGGAAACTGCAGCGGGCCTATTGACCCATACTGGGCAGTCCCGTTTACACCCAACCCCTATTGCTCATATAAGCATCCAACCTGTGTTTGAAGCTATCCAGCGTATTCGAGTTAATGATGATATTTGGTAACTTGTTCCACTCATCCACTACTCTGTTTCCAAACCAATGTTTACCTATTTCACGCACCAACCACCAATGTACTGATTACTCATATTATAGACACTGCTGACTCCCTGAGATCCAGATTCCTATGTGCTAAACTAGTGATATGTGGTGACTTCAAAGAGTTAGACATCAGTGACATCACCCAACACCTCCACCTCACTCAAATATTAGACTTTCCCACACATGACAATGCCACCCTTGACCTCATTATGACTGACCTCGGTAACCACTCCCTTCCCCCCCAGCCGCTGCCTCCCATGGGACGCAGCCCACACCTGTCCCTGCTGTGGTCACCTACCCCCACCTTCTCACCACCGCCAGTTGCCACCAGGACTTACCGACCCACCTCCGACTCTGCTATGCGGCGTTTTGGACAATGGATAACCCGGTACCCCTGGACTGAAGTGATCACGGTAGACGATGTTCAGAACAAGTGGGATAATTACCTGGACACCATCACCAAAGTCTACCACCACTTCTTTCCAGCCAAAACACTGAGGGTCCACCCAGATGATGTCCCGTGGATTACGCCCCGCATAAATAGACTTATTGAGCAGCGCAACAAGGCATACTACACCAACAACCGCCTGTACAAAAGTCTACGTAACCAGGTCATCAGGGAAATCAAGTCTGCCAAGAAGACTTATTATCCCAGGAAACTGCACGGCTTCAAGGAAGTCGGAATCGGTCAGTGGAACTCCAAGGTGAAAGATCTCTGTGGTCTCAACCGTCAGTCTCTCACACTTCCTTTCATCTCACATTTACCTAGTGAGGAGGCAGCTGAGATAATTAATAACCATTTTGCTACCATATGTCATACCTTACCCAGTCTTGACCTCACTCTCCTCCCAGCTTACTTACCTTCCCCCTCCCCCCTCCCAGTGTCCAACCATATGAAATCGCCAACAACCTCCTGAAATTTAAATCCAAACGCTCCACAACCCCAATTGACCTCCCAATCAAAATATACAAGGAGTTTGCAGTCGAACTTGCCACCCCCCTCTGTTCTATTATTAATGCATCCCTCAGACAAAGCAAATGCCCTAATGAATGGAAAACCGCATTTGTCACCCCCATCCCCAAGGTCACCACCCCACAGTCCCCTAACGACCTCATGCCAGTTGCCATTACCCCCATACCCAGTCTACTCTGTGAGGACTTTTTATTTGAGTGGGCATTTGCCAGAATCTATCAGTCAATTCATCCACAGCAATTTGGCAATATGAGGACCTCCACTACATCACACTGCTTAGTGAGCTTTCTGGATTGTCTGTACAAAAACCTGCAGAAGCGTAAAACATCACTGGCCGTTGTCCTTGTTGACTTCGGAAGGCCTTTGACCTTGTTGATCACTGCACTGTTATCAACAAGGCCATTGCACTAGGGCTGCCCACCAACCTGGTCTCATGGCTCACTGATTTCTTGAGTGGACGTCGTCAGGCAGTGAGTTATCAGGGCTCGGTCTCCACATTCCAACACCTCACCTGCGGTGTTCCCCAGGGGACCAAGATGGGACCACTGTGCTTCCTCATCCTGATCAACGACGCTCTATCGGACACTCCTCACAGGTGGAAGTACGTGGATGACTGCACTGTGGGTGTTTCAGTGGACAACACCGCACCAGACTACTCATCGCTACAAGGCACCCTGGACAGGCTACAGGCATGGACTACGGAGAACAAGGTCACCATCAACCACACCAAAACCGTAGTCATGCACATCAATACCGCCACCACTCCAGTGCAAGCCCCAGCAGTCACAGTGGGTGCCCATCCTCTCCAGCTGGTGCAGTCTGCCAAACTCCTGGGTGTAACTATAGACAACAAACTATACTGGAAGGCCCATGTAAATAACACAGTCAAGGCAGCCTCGTTCCGTCTCTACATGCTACGACGACTTAGGTCACTTGGGACACCCAAGCCAGAGCTGAGGACTATCTATAACGCTTTTATTCTCCCCAAACTAACGTATGCGTCACCAGCCTGGTTGTCTTCTCTCAACTCCACCCAACAACGTCGGCTAGAGAAGGTACAGAAAAGGGCTTGCAGAATCATGCTCGGCGCAGAATACTCGGGCTACATCAACGCTCTCTCCACCCTGGAAATGCCATCCCTCAGTGACCTCCACCACCAAGCACTGGAAAGGTTTGGCACCCAACTAATGCATCACCCTCGTCATCGCCACCTCCTGCCACCGGCAGCCCCTCACCCACCTCGTGCAGTCTGCCACTACAACAAAATACAGCCCCTGAGAGCCTGCACCGATAGATATAAGAATAGCACCATCCCATCTCTTGTTAAAATAATAAACAACGCCTGATTTATGCACTGTACAGCCCTGTAAATGTATTCAACGCACATTATATCATTATGTCTAAATCAAATGTAAGTCTGTATTTTTTGCCACCGGCTGCAACTCTATTAATAAACCGTTTATTATTATTATTATGTATTATTTATTGGGTGTATTTAATCGAATTAACCAAGTCCAGGTGTGTAATCAACGCTCCTCATGGTTGATTGCACACGTGGGACGTGGGGGTTCCTCTTCAAAGTTGGTGAAAGGCTGTAACACCTTAAAGTATGGGTGTATTCTGGGCATATGTGTGAAGCATGTTACGGTTGATGGTGGTAAAGTGTGATTAGAATAGCCAAGACCAGGTGTGGGATCAACGTTCCTCCTGGT
Organism: Homarus americanus; assembly: GCF_018991925.1. NCBI lineage: Eukaryota > Metazoa > Arthropoda > Malacostraca > Decapoda > Nephropidae > Homarus > Homarus americanus. The sequence goes on along the minus strand of NW_024756590.1, from coordinate 15,355 downwards.
TGATTGCACACGTGGGACGTAAGAGTTCCTCTCCCAAAAGTTTGTGAAAGGCTGTTAGTACCTTAAAAGTACTGGTGCATTCGGAACCTATGTGTGAAGCATGTTACGGGTGTTGCTAGAGAAAAACATTCATGACTCTTGAAATCTAGAGAGAGTAATGAAAAAAAAAACAGCGAAGCACCCGCGTGCCTGACGGGTCATGAGAGATTTTTTCGGTTTCTTGTAAATGCCTGCCCCTTGGCAGGTTAGTAGTTGCAACCTTCGGGTTCTGGGTAGCTTGGACAGTTACGATTATAGTATTTTGTGGGTCATCCCAGACAGGCTATGAGTGATCCACGTTCATGTGTAGTATGACTAAAATCGGGATTTTTATTTCTCAGTGATTGCTGTTATATTGTCGGATGCCCTTAAGGCATGTTCATCGGTGCAGGGTAATATTTTGTTTCATGTTTTATGTGCCACTAAGTGATGTAAGATGTACGAAGGAATTGTTTTAGATGAGTTCCTCGTTCTGGTGTCTGTTCTGGTGTATGTAGTACTGCTGCATTAGTAGTCCTATCCAGATGCATTTAATATCTTTTAATAATTTTTGATACCATGTACAACTTTTGTTTCCCATTGTAGAGTTTTAAGCCTCACTAACAAGTACTCTAGTGTTTGTGTACCATTATTGATTCCGTCTGTAGTGTTGGAAGGAATAGAAAGTGTCATCTTTTACCAGTGCGTCTCATTAACCCCAATCACAGGTGCTAGCTTTCCACGGTCACGGAGAATAATTTTATTTAATTGTGTTTGTGCTGGTTCGGTATTTTATCTGAGGGGCGCTTCCACTGCATTACCATCCACTAAAACTCAAAAAACCCCAACAACATAATTAAAAGAGTGAGATTATTCCGACCGGTTATATATATATATATATATATATATATATATATATATATATATATATATATATATATATATATATATATATATATATATATACAGTATATATAAGTAACTTTAGGCATATATATATATAAGTAAATTTAGGCATATATATATTTCATGTAAATCCACAATGAAAACGTGGATAAGATAAATCTTGATAAAATCACACGGGAAAATGGAAACAACGGAGTACCTTAGCTTTCGTCTTTATTCAAGACATCTTCAGAGGCAACTGAATAAAGACGAAAGCTAAGGTACTCCGTTGTTTCCATTTTCCCCGTGTGATTTTATCAAGGCATATATATATATGTAATATTCAGAAATTTCAGAGTAATTTCAAACGCCGCGCCATTGGCGATACTGAATTTTCAAGGTCGTCTGAGGGAAGAGAGCGCTCCCCACACATAGCGAGAGGTTGTGGAACTAGGCCTATATGATATTGAATGTAATTTGCCGAATTAATAATGATGCGATTCATGAAGTTAAGGGACTATTATTGAATTTGGAATTATTATAGATCGTTTATCAGTCTGAATAATGTTATGGGTGTCCCAAGGAGTTATTAGTTAGGCAGAAAATATGTCACGTAGGCCTAAGCTAACGCCTTGAGAGGACACGAGGCGGGCTCTCTCTCAGTCACGGGGAAGCATTCAGACAAACAAGACGTCCCTGCGCGTCCGTCACAGAAATAGTCACGTGGCCTAGTCACCTGTGTTGCACTATTGCAGTATAACAAGTAAGTCTCATTCGATCTCAGACAGGGTTAGATAGGGCAGTGGTAAAGTTAACAAGAGCTAACAGTGAGTTCATTTCAGGGTTTCCGTCAGAACCCACTTAACTGCGAGAAATTGACTGCGAGAGTGATGACTGCGAGAGATTGACTGCCGTTTGAGACTGCCGTTGATGATTGAGGGTGGCGATTGTCGCCGTTGGACCGATCAGTGTAGGCCTGTCACTGTTTAGCGGGGTATCAAAGGATCTCTTGAGTGAATCTAGCCGTCTGGGTGCCCAGCTGACGACGGGACGATCGTTGGGGTCATCAGCTCTCCTCTACCTCGGCTCACAATACCACATGTCTCAAGCAGCTTAGTGAAAGCCTCTTGTTAACGGGAAGCTAAAGCTTCTCTCAACTGTACAAGGTCTGATTGGCTCACTCCCTTCCGCTTCATGGATGTACTGGGGGTAAAGTGAAGCCAGCTGAGTGATACAGGGCCGCACACTGGGGCCAAGAGTCAGTGGAGTTTAGAGGTACACTTTCCAAGGTGGATAAAGGCTGATTTGGGCCTTAAACTACGGGTGCCTGTTGGTTGTGCCTTAAACGACTACGGAGTGCAGGTGGAATCTGTGTGTGTGTTAGGTTAGGAAGCATGGTTCACGGGTATTGGAGGACTCAGTAACTTCTTAATAATAGTGACAATATTTTTGTGTGTACTTAATACTATTTTTTCAGTTACTAATGTATGCTGTGTGCATTTAATATTTCTTTATAATCTCAATCTCAGGTATAACCCTTGTTCCCAAGAGTAGTGTTTAAGTTAGGCTAGGAGGTGTGTATCTGTTGGGGTAACATAATTTTGTTGAGCGCCCTGAAGGCCTATTCAGGGTGGAGTTAATAAGCTCTGATTTTTATACCATTTTCTCAGTGCTGGATATAATTTTGGTGAGTGCCCTTAAGGCCTATTCATTGTAGAGTTATTAATTTCTTATTTTTTTAATACCATTTTCTCAGTGATTGATATTTTGTTGAAAGCCCTTAAGGCCTGGTTCATGTGTGCAAGCAACACTTCTTAATACTTTAAACTTATTATCCTCTAATGAGGCATTGCCTGAGTTTCTAATAATTTCCACATCGTGTATAACTTTTATTCCCCAGAGTAGTATTTTTTAAGTTCAGGTTAAGAAGTGAGCATATTGGTGTACCATTATTTGATTGTGTTTGTAGTGTTGGAGGGAATATAAGTGTAAATTTTACAGTGTGTCTCATTCATCCCAGTCACAGACGCTATCCTCTTGTGCTGGTTCGGGATTTCTCACTATGGGGCGCTTCCACTGCAATTACCATCTAATAATCTTTAATAAACCCAAAGTCAAGTGACAAATTAAAGTCCAGTAATTCCGATCGGTTATATATATATATATATATATATATATATATATATATATATATATATATATGTGTGTGTGTGTGTGTCCCACTGAATCACTCCAGTCATGTCTTTTCATCAGTGCATACGACCCAACACTGGATGTAGAGGATGATATCAAGGAGGCGTTTTATACCGACCTTGACAGAGTGCTAACCTCTATCCCCAGAGAACATAAGGTTGTGCTCCTTGGTGACTTCAATGCCAGAGTTGGTAGAGATGCTAATATTTAGTAGGTAATCATAGGGAGAAATGGACTAGGCAGGTGTCATCCCAAGGGCCTCCTCCTCCCTAACAAGTGTGCTGCACATAACCTCACTATCACCAATACCTTGTTTAGGCAGGCCGACAAGTTCATGGGTTCGTGGCAACACCCACAATCCAAACACTGGCATCTCATTGACTACATCATTGTCAGAGAAAGAGATCGCCATGATGTCCTCATCACCCGAGCCATGTGTGGCTCAGACCACTGCGACACTGATCATAGGCTTGTCAGAGCCAAGCTCTCACTTCACGTCACCCCAAAACGGCGAAGGCAACATGCCTCTAGAAGTGGTTTTAACACTCAAAGTCTGAAGGATCAGCAATAGCACATGATTTCAGAAAGCAGCTTGAGCATGGGCTGATAAACAACTCAACAACAAACAACCCAAACCCCAGAACCGAATGGAGTATTCTTGACAATGTCATGACAAATACCTGCAGAGAGACCCTCACCCAGGTCGAAAGAATACACCAGGATTGGTTTGATGAAAATGACCTGGAAATCAATGTACTCGTCGATGATAAACGTGCTGCTTTAACTGAATGGTAGAGCAACCCTCAGTCTAGGACCAAAGCTGAGACCTTAGTCAAGAGGAGAGCGGCGGCCCAGCGCGAACTTCGCAACAAAAGGACGACTGGTTTAAAAATAAAGCATGTGAAACGCAAAAACTTGCAGATCAACACAAGATGCGCGAATTTTTCAATTCCACGAAAATATTTTATGGGCCAATCACTCATGGCACAGCCTTCCTCCGCTCATCCGACGGTAACTCCCTAATTAATAACGAAGAAGGAACCTGACAGCGCTGGAAAGAGTACTACCATTCGCTGCTCAACCGAAACACTAATGGGGATGTCCTGACTACTCATCAGGTCCCTCAACATCCAGAGCTGTCCCATCTCAGCTATCCTCCATCCCTGGATGAGGTAGCTACTGCCATCAAACAGATGAAAATAACAAAACCTCAGGGCCTGATGGAATCCCAGCCGAGGTGTATAGAGCAGGAAGACCTCTTCTTACCAGCCGTCTCCACTTCCGCGGGATCTCTCTACTGTCCGTAGTGAATCCCCTTAAACAGACTACTACCTGAGGCGGAAAACTCCCTCCCAGAAACTCAATGTGGCTTTAGACCATCACGTGGTACCACTTACATGATCTTTGCTGCCCGCCAGATACAAGAAAAGTACAGAGAACAACGTCGTGACCTGTACATTGCTTTCATCGACCTAACCAAAGCCTTCGACTCGGTCAACAGAGAAGCCCTCTGGTGGATCCTCAGCCGTTTTGGCTGCCCACCAAAATTCATCGCCATTGTGAGGTAATTCCACTATGGTATGAACGGCAGTGTCCTGCACAACGGCACCCAGTCTGAGTTCTTCCCCATCCAACCAGGGGTTAAACAAGGGTGTGTACTGGCACCAACTGTCTTTTCCATTTTCTTGGCTGCCTTCCTGACTCGTGCCAGTGACAATTTAGCCGGCGGTGTGAACATCGAGTACCGGGTGAAGGGGGGTCTTTTTAATATAAGACGACTCCGGGCAAGAACTAAGGTGTCGGCAGCTTCCATTACTGAACTTCAGTATGCAGATGACCTCACCATTGTTGCTCACACTGAACTACCTACGTGAGATCTTGAACACCTATGCAGATGTGGATGCAATTTCGACCTTGAGGTGAATGTATGTAAGACTCAGATTCTCTTCAAACTGCCTCTGGTTCAGACACACCTCCACCATCCATCCAGCTTAACGGTACTCCTCTCTCTAATGTTACCCACTTTCGGTATCTCGGCTCCCACCTGTCCACCACCGCAGACATTGATGAAGAGATTCAGGATCAAATCAGATGTGCATCTCAGGCCTTTGGCAGGCTTCGAAACCGTGTCTTCAACTATAGGGAGCTGATATTATCTACAAAATTACACGTATATCGAGCAGTGGTCCTCCTCACCCTGCTATATGGCAGTGAGACATGGGCCACATAGAGGAGGCACCTCAAGGCACTTGAAAACTTTCACCAACATAGTCTACGTTCCATCCTCCGAGTTTGCTGGGAAGACAAGAGAACAAAATGCCAGTATTCTTGCTGAAACCAACTGTAAGAGCATCGAGGCTACCATTATCCATGAACAACTACGATTGATTGGCCATGTTACCCGCATGGTCTACAGTAGACTGCCAAAGTAGCTACTTTGCAGTCACCTAGCGAATAGTAAACGTAACGCCAGCGGGCAATTGAAAAGGTAAACGATAGTCTTAAGACAAACCTGAAAAAGTGCCAAATCGACCCACTCACCTTGGAGTCGATCACTCCACATCGTAACGGTTGGAGGAGCACCACACGAGAAGGTGTCAATTCTTTCGAGTTAGTCCGACTGCAAACCGAGGCAGGCAAGCGCCAACGCCGGAACGACGCTGCCGCCGCCCCTCCAGCGCTAGATGCAGCCCTCCACATGTGCATCGAATATGGACGACGCTGCGGCCTCTTTAGTCACCTCAAAACTCACCAACCCAGGTGACAAACTTAACAACTCATATCATTGTATCATAGCTGGATGATCGTCATACTCGATTCCGAGTGACAGCAAAGTAGTGTGTGTGTGTGTGTGTGTGTGTGTGTGTGTGTGTGTGTGTGTGTGTGTGTGTGTGTGTGTGTGTGTGTGTGTGAAACTACGTTGGATTTAAATAATTAAGAGGAAATAAATTACAGAGATTTAGGGTAGATGAATGAATTTTAACTCAGGTTGGAAGAGAGCGAAAGATTGAACAGTTTAACAGGTGAATGACGAACGTAATTTGACAGGGAGGAAAACATCCACTGCACTCGCTAAGTCGACAAGTTCGCCTCCGTGACTTATCCAGCCCTACCCCGCCTCAAGTGTGGATAAAAGAGGTGAACATTTCCACCCAGAAATAGTCGCAAATGTTAGGAAGGTGGAGGGCGCTGTGAGTGGTGGGTGGGAGGGGGAGGAGGTGAGAATGGTGGAGGGGGCAGAGTGATGAATGTAGTGAGGAAAAAGAGAGAAGGGTTATTTGAAAGGAAAGGAGGGAGTGATAGAGTGTGGGAAAGGAGAGAGGGGTCATTGGAGAAGAGAGAAAGGAGTGATAGAGTGAGGGAGAGGTCATTGAGAAGTAGAGGAAGGAATTGATCAGGGTGAGGAGAGAGAGAGAGAGAGAGAGAAGAGAGGTAAGTTACTGAGAGGGGAGAGAGATGGATTGGTAAGAGGGGAGTAAGAGAGTATGTGAAGAGAAAGATGGAGAGGCTGGTGAGGATATTGACTCGCCCTGGGAAGGAGGAGGGTCACATCTCGACCGTGGTGAAGTGGGAAGCTCTGAGATCATTACTGAAGGACACCACGAGAAATCTATTTCTCATAAATATTTAATGTTATTGGATTAGCGTAATCACTAACCTAGTTACGCGCTTAGGCCTTTGTTGTTGAAGCGCATTAATAAAATTATCACAACAACAATAACAACAACAACAACAGCAACTAGGTAGTAGGTAGTAAGCAGCTATCAAACAGGGAGGTACTACCGCCTGGGAAGATATTGGAAGCATAATGTGTTGTTTAATGGTAGACCCTGCTGCCATATGGCATCACGAAAATTGTGACCATGTCCCAGGTTGCTGAACTGACGTAGTGCCTCATTTACACACAATTGCTGGGTCTCAATTGTTTCTCTTACTAATGACAACACAACATACATACAGTATAACGTTTTTCATTTTTTTTTCATTTTTGTATTTATTTATTATTATTATTATATTATTATTATTATTAGTAGTAGTAGTAGTTTTAATATTTAATTTTTTTTTTTATTATAAATCTTATTTACAGTACTATAAATAATAATTATAATTATTATTATTATTATTATTATTATTATTATTATTATTATTATTATTATTATTATTATTATTGTTATTATTATTATTATTATTATTATTATTATTATTATTATTATTATTATTATTACATTCGATATGGGTAGAGACCTGTGCCCGGGTGGGCTAATCTAAAAAACATAAAATAAAATAATAATAATGAAAAATAAAGGACCTACGTCGGCTCTAGTGGGGAGGGGACTGATCAGGCAGACTCATCATTTTTTACGGAGGTGTCCACCTGGGCACAGGCCATCGACCCACAACGGGCCTGGGAGAGAAAAATAAGAGTAAAAAAAAAAATAAGCGAAAAATACTATATTAACCTTCACCACGAAGATGCCGCAAAACAATCTTTTTGAAGTGAGACAAATTGTAAGAGGATGGAAACACAGAAGAAGGCAGAAGGAGGTACTATAACGGGTTATTCTAGTGTGATTGTTACGAGCCCACTGCCTTGCCAGCGGTACACAGGATGCCAAATCCACCGAACATTGCCCGTTAAAGTACTTGTAAAAGAGAGAGAGTGAAAAAGCATTGCGGCGAAGAGAAAGGGAAGAGAGATTATCGACTGAAGGAGGAGAGAGTTAATAAGACGAAATGCTTTTGATTCCACCCAATCTAACAGTTGGGCAGAAGAAGAACCACCCCCGATTTGAGAGCATTACTCCAAGTTATAACGAATGAGTCCCTTATAAACCTGAAGCAACTGCTCAGGAGTGAAGTAGCTACGGCATCTGTACAGCATTCCCAGCTTTCGGGAGGCGGCTTTAGCAATGTTGTAGATGTATGGCTTCCATGACATATCAGAGGAAATGGTGAGGCCTAGCATTATCTATTTTATAATTTGGCAAAATGATTGCGTCCTGAAATGTGATTGGTGGAAGATCCTATATTTTGGAAAGTGTAATTGGTAATTACTGTGTTTTATCACTATTGAATTTAACCAAACTTCTACCTCCTTATTCGGAGATACTGCACAGATCCGCATTGAAACAGATCTCGCTTGAGAATTAGGAGGAATGGAAAAATGATAAGAGTGAAGAATAGAATCTTCAGCGTAAGAAGCTGATGGTCGTACTCACCCTAGAGTTGGGAGTAATTCATATTTTCCCCGTGCGATAAACTTCAGCTAGGTATGAAAATTATAAAATTAATGTGGGACACACACACACACACACTCACCATTATCGTTTATTCTTGGATACACTCTATAGAGGTACTGACTCATGTAACTAAATCGCCCTCATGTGACAAAGATTTTAAGAAAAAATTATGTAGAAAGTAATATTACTCTTCGGGATTTAATTACTGTCACGACGTCAGCATCATATTGCCCTTCGTTATTCCCGCCACTCAAAGCTTTCTGTCAGGGCACCCCCACAGTCAGAAGTACTACAGTAAAATGTTCTTTCAGACTGAGATTTCGTTACCTGTGGAGTTCCGCTAGGTACTGTACCTTACTGGGACCACTTCTCTGTCTGGCCCTGGTCTATGGGGCTATCTCGTAGCGCTCTCATCTCCAATAAATATGTAGATGATCTTACTATTATGAGTTTAACGAAAAAGGATTCAAACTTTAGCAACGTCATTCAGTAAACATTTGCCCAGCTTAGAAATGAGATCAAATTAGTTCAATGATCCAGAGCTCTCAAAAATATTCAGCGAAAATCATCTTCCTACTATGATAGTCACGCAAATCCACCTATAATAACCCTGAACTAAATTCCACTACCCGTTGTTAACCAAGTGAGGTTACTGGAAGCACATATCAACTCAACTCTCAATTGAGAGAACATAGTTAAACACACAACTGGCAAGCAAAGTGTTCAAGTTTTCAAGTAATACTTAAGTCCCATTATGTATGTTGTATATTACTGTAGATGAATGTCTGGATATTCAAGTCCTGTATGACACTCAAGACTCATACGAGAACAGAGGAAAACAATAGAATTGATTCGGCAACGTGTATGTAACATTATACTCAAAAAGCATTACGCAGGTTACTATGATGCCCTAAAATCTTTAAACCTACATTACTGTAGTCAGTGAAACAACAAAGCGATGATCTGTGTCTTGGTTAGGTTAGGTTGGGTAGTATTGCTCTGTTTGCATGGTAACCCGTCCTTAAGTACTGTATGTGATTGAAGATTATTGTACCACCTTCCCTTACCTCCAAGATATACCTGTTGTTATTATTACCGGCATAGCTCTTTCCCTTCCCCTCCTTAACCGTGCTTATCCTTCTCGTTCATTCATGTCCCTGTGGTCACATATTAACTCTGTCTCCGTGATACACACTTTCCCATGCTGCCTCTAGCTGTTCACATTCTACCTTTCCATCTCCATTTTTTTTCACTTCATATCCTCCATCTTCATATCTTCCACTGCTGCTTTTCCATTTTCACCCTTTCACCTTCTCTCTTCCATCTTAACTCTTCCACCTTCGCCCTTCCATCTCTATTCTTCCACCGTTACTCTTCTACCTTTCTCTATCCACCTGTGCTCTTCCATTTCCACCACTCCACTTCCACTCTTCCACCTCTATCCTTCCATCTCTACCCTTACACCCCTATCCTTCCACCTGGCGTTCCTTCTACAGAGAGTAATTTTACACTCTAATTTAATCTGATTTGTTCTTCTTCCTCGGTAACAATCTTCCTCCTCCTGATTCACTGTTATATTCCTCCTATACAACATTCATCCTTCACAATCACCTTGAGTACCATTCCTCCCTCTTGATTAACTTTCGTCCCTCTAATTAAATGTTAAATCTTCTGCCAGGACTCCCTTCCTTCTCTACTCTTCCTGTGTAATATATTTCCTCTCGAGTGAACATCTTCGTCCACTTTCTCTTTCCGTGAGTAGTCTTCCTCGTCCATCTAACTTCATGAGTAATTTATATTTACTCATGCGGATGAGAGGTGGTGAATCTGCATCTATTTATGTATGTCGCCAGCGTTAACTCAGTAATGGAAAGATCTACGATATTCATAATTTATATTGCCAGGGAAACACCTAGAACTACCCTTGGGGGTCTGAGGTCAAAGGTTTATGATATATTTTCATGATGTACAATACCCAGTATGAGTTTGTATCTCCCTCTATTTAACTTCCTTTAGTAATCGTCGCCGTAGTAGTTGATCTCCTCCTCTTCCTGGATAATGTTTCCTCAATTACTCTCCCTAAATAATTATTCTTGAAAAGTAATCATTCTCTTTCAGTACTCTTCCTCCCACGGATTAATCAATTATTCCCTCCTCCTCGTCCCACTCTTTCTCCTCTTCCTCCTCCTTCCCCTGCGTAATATATTCCCTCTGCCTTCTCCTCCTACGTAGCACGCCTCCTTTTCCTCTTCCTAAACATCACATCCCCTCCTTCTTCTCTTGCGTATCACTTGTTCTTGTCCTCTTCTTGTGTAACACATCTCTTCCTCCTCCTTCTCCTCATCGCCCCTAACACCTGCCAGTGACTCCCTCTTCACTATTTCACATGTGGTTACTGTTTCGATCTCAAACTCTCATAAACAAACCTTCACCCTCACATACATACCTACACATATACACCCTCACACACCCTAACACACACACACACACACACACACACACACACACACACACACACACACACACACACACACGCATTGTTACATCTCCAGCCTGGCACAAGAATTAATTTACCTCCACATCCACAACAAAGGGATGGACGGACAGATGGACAGATGGAAAGACCTACAGACAGACAAACCCAGCGTCGATTACTTTACCTGTGCAGTACTCCCGCAACATATATCTGCACCTAATGCTATCTAAATGTCGAGTACATTAAGACAGATTTTCCTTCCAACTTCGGGTTACATTAAGAACTTGATGTAACATATTATTATTGTTATCATTATAATGTAAGATGAGAAGGATAATTATTATTATTATTATTAATTATATGTTTGGAAGGACATAAATACAGTCAGACAGAGCAAGAGTTACAGAGGTCAACTGGTAGATGGCACATCACTCGTATTGCATGATTCATAAAGGCATCATTCTTATAAAGGCACCGTTACATATAAAGGAATCACTCTTATAAGGGAATCATTCTTATAAAGGTATCACTCTCATAAAGGAATCACTCTTATAAGGGAATCATTCTTATAAAGGTATCACTCTCATAAAGGTATCACTCTTATAAGGGAATCATTCTTATAAAGGTATCACTCTCATAAAGGAATCACTCTTATAAGGGAATCATCTTATAAAGGTATCACTCTATAAAGGTATCACTCTCATAAAGGTATCACTCTTATAAGGGAATCATTCTTATAAAGGTATCACTCTTATAAAGGTATCACTCTTATAAAGGTATCACTCTTATAAAGGAATCACTCTTATAAAGGTATCACTCTTATAAAGGTATCACTCTTAAAAAAGGTATCACTCTCCAGTGTGTCATATTTTCCCAGTCAACAGCCCGAAGGAGAAAGGAAATGGAGTAAATACATATTTTATGCTTCATATTTGTATTTAAGCTCTGGAGAATGTTACGAATGTCAGAAATTACATTCTTGACTATGAGGTTCAAATTATAAAAATGTTTAGTATCATAAATACTGTAGGTGGTTGTGTTGGTGGTTGTTGTTCGCGTTAATGGTGGTTCCAGGTGGTGGTGGCGGTGATGATTGGTGACGGTGGTAACGATGGTGGTAGTGGTTGATGGTGATTGGTAAACGTGGAAGTGGTTGGTGGTGGGTTGTTGGTGGGTTCTGGTGATGATGGTGGTGGTTGTTGATGGTTGCCGGTGGTGGTGGTGGTGATAGTGGTAGTAATGGTGGTAGCGGTTGGTGATGGATGACTTGTGATGGTGGTAGTGGTTGGTGGGTGATTGATGATGGTAGTAGTGGTTGGTGGTGATTGGTAATGGTGGTGGCAGTGGCGGTAGCGGTAGTGGCGATGAGGTGAGAAAATAAATAGATCTGGCTGAAGCGTTAAATTGGAGTCCTCGTGAGTGAGCTGCCGTGATCAGGTGAGGTTGTGAGAGACAGGAGAAGCAGGAGGAGAAAGAGGAGTAGGACGAGGAAGAAGAGGAGAAGGAGAAGGAGGAATGAGAAGAGGAGAAGGAGAAGGAGAGGAGAAGGAGAAGGGGAGGAGGAAGTGTAACAAGCTCCTAAGGAAGGTTCTGGTGCCTGGGGAAAGAAAGGTACCTAGGTTCTTGGTTTAGAAGAAGGAACGTAGATACACACATTGACAGGGAAGATTCTAGCACCTGGAGAAACATAAGACATATCAGGTTCTTAGGTTCTTAACAGCCATACGCTCCCGATTAAGGAAGAACAACGCACGTATACATGTTGACAAGCAAGGTTCTGAATCGAGTTAGAGAACGGAAGGGAGGGTTCTTGACTCGAGGGATTTATAAAGCAACAAAGTACTAACAGACAAAGTTTTAGATCCTGAGAAAAGAAAAAAAAAAGAGTAACAGGTTCTTAAGTTCTTGTGAGACAAAGTTCTTATCTCGGGGTAAAAAAGTTTAGTAACAAGGTCGTAATAGAATAAGTTCTGGAATGGAGAAAAAGAAATACCATATAAAGGCCTCTGCTGGGAACTGGTGAAACATAATAAAAAAATAAATAAAAAAAACGAACATAAAAACTGAGAGATGTTGGAAAAGGACAGAGAAAGAGAGCGTAATAAAGAGGGTAAACTGGGAGGTGAGGACAAGTCATGCAAGGGAGAGAGGAATATTAAGAGAAAGTGAGGAGAAGGAGGAGGAGAGACTAGTTTGATGATGTGATAAGGGGAACGTTTATGACAGAAAGGGGAATAATGCAACTGATGAAGAAGGAAATGAAAACAACTCTAAGCAAATACAGAACAAGAATGAGAAAAGGTGATAAAGAGAGAGAGAGAGAGAGAGAGAGAGAGAGAGAGAGAGAGAGAGAGACTCAAATATTAATCAAAGAACGCATTGCTTCCCGATATTAATTTCACGGTGGTAATAAAATACACCTTTGTTTAAGATTTTACAGTCACATCCATGTACGTTTTTAGTTATCAATTCTCTAAGGTCCCTAATGTACTACGGACTTTTGAAGCTAGAATGTACAAAGGACAAATAAAAAAAAAGTAGAAGTATTGTAGTAACTCTATCGAAATATAAATACAAAAAATAAACTTGGCTTTAACTTGCAGCAAAGAGGTGAAAAAAGAACAGAAGGATTAAAATATAAGTAGAAAATATTCAAGCTATTTTAGAAATCGAATCTGGACTATAGAGAGCGAAATAATAATAATAATAGTATCACAAAGGACCCAGGCTCAGTACACGTGCCCAGAATAGGAAATTGAAAGATTTTCCAATATTATGTAAGAGCAGGAAGAATGTAATCCTCTTTCCTCTTGTGCTGAAATATGAAGCAAACCTACAGTATATACACAGGGCGTTCAATGTGAAGTGGAAACAGCATCATATAACAGTGAGACAAAGGGAGGTTCAATATTCTTTGCTGCTGACTAATATGACGTGATGGATGGCAATTGTGTGTGTGTGTGTGTGTGTGTGTGTGTGTGTGTGTGTGTGTGACGACAGACAGACAAACAGACAGACAGACAGGCAAACAGACAGACAGACAGGAAAAACAATTCCAAACAGATGGCTATGCGAGGGAAAACTGCATTGCAAAACAAAAACAACAAAAATACCTCGGACCTCCAAGTTTATTCAAACATTTTTCGTAGAGTCAATTAACTGCAGTAGGTCTGAGGGGGGGGGATCCTAAACTAAAATAAAACAAATATTTAAAATATAAAACACAGATAAAATTATCCAAGTCATGAATTCCTCTTTGTGGGTTAATGTCCATCTTATATTACGGGTGCAGGAAGACTCAAGCCGCCTTTATACTGAGTAAATATGACAATTTCATGCATAAAATTTTTGCGTTCGTCAATGTTGAGTCGACCCAAAAAAAGCCTTCATTCGGACACTCATTTAATTTGCGATCCCGTGTTCCTGTTGGAGGGAAGGTGGGAGGGAGGGTGATGTAGGGAGGGAGGGGCGAGAGTTAGTCAGCCGTGGTGGTGGTGGTGGGGAAGGGAGGGGTTTGGCGAGACTATTTGACCCTGCACGAACGTAAAGAAACTTCTAACACACATCCAGGGTGAAGGTGGATGGTCTGGAGGATGGCAATATTCACAAGCAATGACTGCTTTTGGACACAACAAAAAACTATTAGAAACCCAAATTTTGAGTGCATAAACATATATACAGTATATTTAAATATATTTATTACCTGTAACATACTGAACATACTGTAGATAGGCAGAAAAACGGACACCCAAACATTAAACAAACTAAAAATCGTCCGGGTGCACCACAATGAATCTGGCCTTGGGTTAAGCCTCAATTAGTCAGAACTGTTAACCTTTGCATAAGAATACGGTGAGGCGGCCGAGAGAGTGTACTACTCTTCTCTTGTCATTATGGTTGTTGGTTCGCGGTAGCTGTGAACACCCACATTTTTCTTAACCTAACCTAACCTAACCTAACCTAACCTAACCTAACCTAACCTAACCTACCAGTTACTTAAGTCAACCTAAACCAAACCCACCTCAACTTTACCAATCAAAGCCGTAAGAAGGATGGAAGAGGAAGAAAAATATATTAATAATGAGACACGACTAATGAAACCTTACATAAATATCTACAGATTTTACTTTTCATTTAAGGTAAAAGTCAAGGAAAGTGGTCAGAGAGATAACTCAAATTTATTTGGCGAAGAGGGAGGAGGGAAGGAGAGAAGAGATGAAATAATTGGCGTTATTAGACGACCGTAAGCTCTCTTGTTCTCCGGTGGAATATACTATACATGTCTTCCTTTTCCCAAGACTGCCGAGGCAGAAGGTCCTTGATGGCTGATTTACGTAAAGGAAAAGGTCAGAGATAGACATATGGGGAGGGGGGAGGAAGGTCAAGGATAAGGTAAGAGTTTAAGGAGGAGAGGTCAAGGGT
This sequence comes from Homarus americanus, assembly GCF_018991925.1. Lineage (NCBI taxonomy): Eukaryota > Metazoa > Arthropoda > Malacostraca > Decapoda > Nephropidae > Homarus > Homarus americanus. Next base: position 121 of record NW_024756590.1, on the reverse strand, counting down.
ATGGTAAGAGTTTATGGAGGAGAAGAGGTCAAGGTAAGAGTCTAAGAAGGAGAGGAGGTCAAGGGTAAGGTAAGAGTCTAAGGAGGAGAGGTCAAGGGTAAGGTAAGAGTTTATGGAGGAG
>NW_024756589.1:0-11086 GCF_018991925.1 Homarus americanus | reverse complement strand
GTAATGGCTCTAATTTTGTTCCACACTTCTGCTAGCGTGGTTGGTCTATTAATCCCCTGTATGAATTGTCCCCAATAGGTGTTTCTCACCTGACCTTTGAGTTCACGAAATGCTCCGTTAGCTTTGAGGATTGCCAGGAGGTTATCACTAGTTTTATTTTGCTTTTAAGTGTTGGCAAGCTGTTCTACCTTCTCTCCTTTTTGGTGAGGATGAGGTCATGTGTTCACAGAGGTGGTTTAGTGCTGGCCCCCTTCCTCCTTGACTTAACCCAGGTGGTATAATACGTGGTAATGACATTTACAAGATCACAGCAAAATTCATCCACTGGCCCAAGTGTATATCCAGCATACCATCTGTGGTTGTAGTCCTTGAAGTGCAGTTTAAGTTTATTTGGGATGTTAATTCTAAGCTTAGGATGGGGTCAAACTTGACATCAGCAACAGCGTATTCAGTAAGTATTGCATAATGATCACTGACTAGGTGGTCTGAGATGACCTTAGCCTTGACATTACTGTCTACTAGGTTATACTCAATCACATAATCAAGTCTGCCCCCCATCAGATGTGATACATTGTCTGTGTCATATACAGTGATATTATGATTATTGATGTAATTCACAAACGCCCTCCCATTAGTGTTACACTGGACATCACCGAGGAAAGTGTGACGAGAGTTAAAGTCACCCATACACAGCATAGTATTGTTACCTGATGGCTTTTGTAACACGTCCACTCGCAGCTCATTACACCGAACATAGATGTTATACAGCGAAAATTGACTGTTTGCTGTCTTTACTGTAAATTATTGTATGCTGTAAGCCCAGCTATTCTGGGTGCAGCTTTCTTCTGGGTGCTGGACGTGTAAAGTTCTTGTAAACCAATTACATCAATGTTAAAAACTTTAACAAACCATTGTAGATCATTAATTCTGCGGTTAACACTCCGGATGTTTCATGAAATGAACCTAAGCGTTCGTGTTGCTCGTTCCACCTTGAACTGAGAATAGAGAGTCGCGCGTTGGCTTCATAGATCAACCTGAACCAATAAGTTAACCGTTTCAAATTCATCACCCCTGGAGTTCTTGATAATGCATCTCACAGCCCTTATTCCAGTAGGATTTTTATACACAGGTTCCTTCATTAATCCTGCGAGTTCCTCCTTCGAAAATATTGGAAGAAGTATACTGTAGGGTTATGGGCAGTTTTCAGTCCTGGGGCTATTAAGGAGACCACGCTGGCAGTCTGGGGCTCATTATCCGCATTCATGCTTCCATCACTATCTGTCTCGGTCTGGCTACTCACCCTCAAGTTTCCATCATTATGAGAGGAGGCACTAGCTCCTTCAGAAGCTCCACTGACACTATCACTGCCATTGTTCACTGCATTGGCTAACGAAGGAGAGTCACTGTGTCCGTTGATTTCAGGTGGTGAAGGCGCTCCGGCCGCGTTGGCATCACTGATGGAGACCGCTATTGTGGGTGGGGGCGGCCTCCCAGGACAACCGGGGTGCCAGGCCGTCACACCCTCCTCCCTGCACCTGGGACACTGCATCCTGGGTGGGGAGGTGTGGCTGTTTATTTCAGGTGACGGAGGCAACCTGGCAGTGTTGGCGCTGTCATCACTGAGTGTGATCGCTGTTGTGGGTGGTGGCGGCTTCCCAGGGTAACTGGGGTGCCAGGCCGTCACATCCTCCTCCCTGCACCTGGGACACTGCCTCCTGGGTGGGGAGGTGTGGCTGTTGATTTCAGGCGATGGAGGCGACCCGGCAGTGTTGGCGTTGGCGTCACTGAGTGTGATCTCTGTTGTGGGTGGAGCCGGCCTCCCAGGGCGACCAGGGTGCCAGGCCATCACACCCTCCTCCCTGCGCCCGGGACACTGCCTCCCAGGTGGGGGGTCCTGCTCTCTCCCCTCCTGAGAGGCAGCTTCCTTGGTGGGGCAGCTCCTCGTGCTATGCATTCCTGCGCAGATGCCGCAGGTGGCTATCTTGTGACAGTATTTCGTCACATGATTGACCCCGAAGCAGTTGTAGCACACCACAGGGGGAGGAGTCCACCGACTGATGTTACTAGGGGTACCATACTTGACGAAGAAGCAGTATTCCTCAGGAGGTGGTTCCTTCCTATTCGAAACGATGAGGATCCTACTAAGTTGTGCACCATCCTTATAAAGTCTTCTTGCTCTGTGGACGCCCGGATGTAACAGATCGCCACTGGGGGGAATACCCTTGGGGAAGTGGGTGACAAGGTATTCTTTCATTTTTGGGGTCGGACAGGTTCATCTCGCTTCGTGAGATGTAGTGAGCCGACCTTTCCATCAATGAAGCGTTGGATAGCATCCGTCTCCTCTCGGCCTACATAGACGAAACGAGGGGCGCTACCTGGTATGACAACATTCAGCCTAGTCTTGCAATATTCCTCATTCGGGGCTCTGAACCACTTAATCTTCATCAAATTGGTTGTGTTCTCGGGGAAGGCAAGGCCCATGTAGTTAGCTCGGGGAGCGATGGGAAGGATGCACCTATTGGCTCTACTCTGCTTCCTTCCCTGGGTCCTCATTTAACGTTTCTGCTGACGAGTCTTAAACTTCTGAAAGCCAGCTTAAGTGTCGCCATGACTCTCCTCCTCATCTCCTTCGTTTTCTTCGTCAGGAACATCAGCAGAGCGCCGCCCGGCGTCGACTCCTACCATGGCTAGATTTAAATGGAACCCAGGTTTTATACACTGTGGAAGAGAGGTGATATGTAGGCCAGCGGTGTCCGGGTAACAGGGACTTGTGTGAATGGGTTGAGTTGTTTGAAGTGAGCCTTGAGTAATTCTGATAGGACTTACACCCAATATTCACCAACTCACTTGTTAAATTCCTGTTAATTTCCTGTTCCCACCAGCCCAGTATAACCACCGTAGTCACGTGAGACACCACATGAAGTCACTAACACGTGTGGTAAGCGACAACCACCAGGAGAGCGAGGAGAGGGAGGGAAGGAGGGAGGGTGAGGCTGGGAGCCACACGGCCGGGCCCGGAAATAGGCTTCGCAGGCACCAGGGCACTGTGGATGCCAGAAGCTGTGACATTGATTACTACACTACACACACAAATACCACTTTACACATGGTCATAGGTCACTAACACTGATGTGAAGTCACTAAATATAACACTCTGTTTCTCAATGTGCGAAATACTGTATAAGTTAGTTTGGTTATCCTTAGTGTGTGTTGTGTGGCGCACAGGTGGTGAACCCTCTTATGATGCGAGGTAAGTTAACCTCTATAGTACCATACGTAAGAGGGAGGGAGGTAGGCAGGCAGCAGCAGGCAGAACGCTGGCCTGGCACCCCAGTGCCTGACCTCTAACTTCAACCTAATGGCGGGGACTGGGTGCCACCTTCACTGTATCACGTCACACTGTATTTTCCTCTGTACAGTTTGGTTATGGTACATAATTATACAATCCACGTTTATAGGGTCGAGGTACCGAGATAACAAAGGCACACAAGGTAACTTCTCACACCTGTACCAAGCTTCACACAGCGCTGAAGCCAAGGCAGGTCAGAGGACGACGAGCGGGTGTGACCTCCCCCTACGGTGCCCATAGATGAACTGATCACTCTGACTGGCAAACTCTACACTGAACTTATTTGACAATTTTACTAAAATTAAATACAGTTAAAACTTTCAACATCACTCACAAGGGATCTTGAAAGTTTCATCTGTAAGTAGACATATGTAAATTATTGTAAAACACATGCATTCACTCTAAATTTCAAATCTCTGAACATCATGTGAGATTTTAAGAGATATTAGAGTCTCTGAGGTACACGAGAGAAAACGGAGGTTTCAGGCATACTGAAGCGGTGGGAAAACGGACGTCTAAATAGTGGACTCAGTAAAGAAGTCACAGCTATATGTTTTATGGGTTATTGAGCGCAAGATGAATCGATTGATTTCACTTTAACTAACATGTACGACAGTAGTCAGTACAATTCTACCTGGAGAAAACGGCTCTTCCTGTGTTTGTTGTGCAGCAGCAACAGCGAATCAGAGAGACACTGAAGTGTATTTATCGCAAACAATATCATTAGACCACAGTGTGCACGACAAGCACCGGAACCAGTAGAACCACTTTCAGTCTCAATTAGTTTAAGTACTATGTAGTGCTTCTCACATTCAGCAACAAATTTACTTTTACTTCAATAGTTTTTTTTAGATTAGTCTTCCCAACCCCACACAGGACCCAAATAGAAATAAATTTATAATGACAATATTGTGCTATCCTTGGTCAAATCAACACACACACACACACACACACACACACATATATATATCTTTATATATATACTAGCAGAATCACCGCCCTCCGGGCGGCTCATCTGCTGGCAACGGGAGGACGCCACCCTCCGGGAGGCTCCACATTGTCTCACTGTTCAGTCTCCAAAACTTCTTCTTCCATCAATAGTTCATTAACGGTGTATGTAAGTTCCACCATGTTTTTCACTACAACAGTACAGCAAAGTATATTTTTTTAGCATTAAACTGTTATTATTTTATTGTCTAATCATCACTACATAAAACACCACCCATCATCACTACATATAACATCCTTCCTCATCACAACATATAACACCATCCATCATCACTATGTATAGCATTATCCATCATCACTACATATAACACCATCCATCATCACTACATATAACACCATCCATCATCACTACAGATCGGTAAAGTGGTTTCCGAGATTCTCGTGTGGACACACAGACAAACAGACAGACTTCTTTGTTTTATATAGATATAGATTGTCTAATCATCACTACATATAACACCACCCATCATCACTACATATAACATTATCCATCATCACTACATCGCCTCCCTCCGGGTGTCTCATTCGCTTGGCCACGGTAGGACGCCACCTTCCGGGAGGCTCCACATTGTCTCACTGTTCAGTCTCTAAAACTACTTCTTCCATCTATAGTTCATTAACGGTGTATGTAAGTTCCACCATGTTTTTCACTACAACAGTACAGCAAAGTATATTTTTTTAGCATTAAACTGTTATTATTTTATTGTCTAATCATCACTACACATAACACCACCCATCATCATTACATATAACATCATCCATCATCACTACATATAACACAATCCATCATCGCTACATACAACAACATCCATCATCACTACATATGACATCATCCATCATCACTACATATAACTCCATCCATCATCGCTACATACAACAACATCCATCATCACTACATATAACACCATCCATCATCACTACATATAACAACATCCATCATCACTACATATAACATCATCCATCATCACTACATATAACAACATCCATCATCACTACATATAACAACATCCATCATCACTACATATAACACCATCCATCATCACTACATATAACACCATCCATCATTACTACAGATCGGTAAAGTAGTTTCCGAGAATCTCGTGTGGAGACCTTACAACATTTCCACATCTTTTTCAACCTCTGTGTGGTTTGACGGGTCGGGTCGGGTTGGGTGTGTCGGATTGGGTTGGTTGGAGTTTTTTCTTAGATTCCCACATGACACTTGCTATCCATGCCAAGTTTGGTCCAGGCGGCTCATTCGCTAGGCCATGGTAGGACGCCACCCTCCGGGAGGCTCCACATTGTCTCACTGTTCAGTCCTCAAAACTTCTTCTTCCATCATTAGTTCATTAACGGTGTATGTAAGTTCCGCTACAACGGTACAGCAAAGTATATTTTTTTAGCATTAAACTGTTATTATTTTATTGTGTAATCATCACTACATATAACACCACCCATCATCACTACATATAACACCACCCATCATCACTACATTTAACATCATCCATCATCACTACATATAACACCATCCATCATCACTACATACATATAACTCCACCCATCATCACTACATATAACATCATGTAGTGAGGGGTTGTCAGACCACAGCTTACATCGCGAGGAAAGCCAGACTTGACCCGACATTAGCCGAGGTCAAAAGTATAGGGTAACTCTGCGGTTGACCAAGGATTGTAAATCAGCCTAGCTCCCCTCCCATGTGACATGTGGCCCCAACAAAACATGTAAGAAGGCACCAGCCGACTCTCTTCCAATATACAATAACCTACTCTCTGAACAAAGGCCGGACCTGACCTCACATTAGCCAGGTCAAATGTAACCCTTGGAGCCCAACTCAAGGGGCCACAAATCAACCAGGGCCTCTCGTGTCACACGGCCCCACCTGATGACTTCTCCTTACATCTCAGAAACTCCAGTCTGACCCGACGTTTGGGAGGTCAAGTGTAGGGGAACTCTCACGGTTGCTCTCCCAATATACACACGGCCCCACCTGATGACTTTCCCAGATAGTTCTGAAAAGTCCAGACCTGACCTCACATTTGCGAGGTCAAATGTAAGGAGACCCCCCCGCCAGCTGAACCTGACGGCTCGCCTCCCAATATATAGGACGTGCTAGTCCTCCCTCGGGGATTCGCAGAGAGAGAGTTGTCTTGTAACAAGGTGGCCAGCTACTACACCACCAGGCCTGCTCGAGAGAAGTCAAGGGCCGGAGGCAAGTCGCCTCCGGTCAGGACCGAGACTTCCCTCCGGCGCCCAGCTAAGCAGTCTCCCATAGAGACAACCCAGGACTACCTGCTAGGCCTCCCCTAGGTCACGTGAGTGTTTGTCAGAGCTTTCCATGGGATGAGTTACCTACGTGGGAAGTGTATTCATTTCATGTTCGTGTCCGAGAATCAGAGTGTCTAGTAACGTAATATGATGTCCTAGTAACGTAAATATAATGTCCTAGTAACTTCAATAGAAGGTGTTATTAATGTGTCCATGTCATGTTCGTAATTAATAAAGAGTTGTAACGAAGCAGTGTTTGAGAAGTCGCCTTTAAGAACGTAATAGATGTGTATTGACGTGTAAGACACGACCAGTGTACGATAAGAGTAAATAACTATCACGGCCACGCTACCAAAGTCTTCCTCTCTTTTATACTCTTATACTATCAATATTCTACCTATATGTAATATTCTTCTTGTGAGTTTTGTCTCATTACAATGGCGGCAGCGCACTTAAAGTAAGAACTCACGCCTCTTAACTTTAGTGTTCAGTACAGTGATAGTTAGAATCTTTTGAAGTAATCTCGTAACTATCTTGACGAAGCAGGCAGTACAAGGGTGGTTGCATTCGTAACATTATATTGGTGACAGCGAACTATATGTAATTCACGCTTCCCTCGTCCCTTGTTATTGGTAACAGTGTACTTAACGTAAACCCATGCCCTCCCTCATTTTAGCCATAACACCTGACTCGTTGTTTGAGCATTGTTCGAAAGTGCGTGATAAGGAGTTCATGCAAGATATAGTTTCATTATATTGGCGGCAGCGTACTATATGTAACTCACGCCCTCATTGTCCCTTGTTAATGGTGACAGCGAACTATATACGTTAATTCACGCCTTCCTCGCTTAGTTATTATAATGGTAGCAGCGAACTTAACGTAAACTCACGCCTTCCCTCGGTTAGCCATAACACCTGGCTCGTTTCATCCTTCATTTGATTCAGTCTAAGTTTGTCTACAATTATGTAATAAGTAATTCCTGTGTCGTAGCGTCGTAGCGTGAAAAGTGTCCTAGTGTGTCACCGTTACAGCTCAAGTAAATGTCTCTCGTCGTGGTATGCGCGAATTTTTTTTTTTTCTAGAAATATGTTCAGTGCTTAACGTGATTTCTCAGTGTCCCCCGCGATCTGTGACATTCTCAGTAGCCCAAGTGCAGTTTGAGTGTTGGTCAGTGTTGAACGTAGAAATTGTTTCAGTTATGAAAGCGGTGTCTGTACTAACTGTTATAACTTAACATGTCTTTTAACCTACATCCTCCTCCCTGTCCTAACCCTCACCTCACCCTCCGTACCCATCCGTTCCCGCCTCGCTCCGCCCTGCCCTGCCCTACCCCGCTCCGCCCCGCCCCGCCCCGCCCCGCCCCGCCCCGCAAAGCCCCGGCCTGGCCCGATCAACCACGCCCCGGCTCCCCCCACCTCACCCGCCACGCCTCGCCCCACCCCGCCCCGCGCCGCGCCGGCCTGGCCAGCCGCGCCCGGCAGCCGCGCACCGTCCAGTGTGACCACCAATCCCCATATGTTTTGTCCTGTGAGTTATGCTTCGAAATCGGTGGTTAGTGTTACTTAATATTGCGATAATTACAGAGCTTCACTCAGTGTGTTTTTATGCTAGTATGATTTGTAATGTACTCTTTGAGGCGTAGTGATAAATGATATTCAATGTAGTGAGCAGAGCTTCACTCCCCGACCCAGCCTAATGAGAAAATTGTCGTGACGGAAATAATAGTTACCAAACATTGACGTAACTTATAAAGTAATTTTTTTTTTTTGCGAATGCACTTCCAACTAATCCATCATCCCTTTAGGATTGTTTCTCTGGCAAATATCACACACAGTACCGCCCCATGGCTAGCCGGAATCCGACCACAGCACATATAAGAAGAGAAGTAGCAGCGTGAGGAATGCAGCGTGAGGAATGCAGCGTGAGGAATGCAGCACCACACCCGCCACACACCACCCCACTTCTTTCAAGTCCTACCTGGTCTAGGATTAAGAAGAGTTTATATTTTTCTACTAGGAAGTTAAGGAGTGTGGAATGAAGTGCCACACAACGAACCCTGGTGAGCCCAGCCAGGGAGGGATTCACCACTGTGGAAGGTGTAAGACAGGACGGTCTTTGGTCTCGCCGACACTCACGTACGGAGGGCGAGGCCTGGTCCGCGGAACCTGCCTTACGAGTTATCTAAGGAGACGACAGCCCAAACAGTGGACCGGCTTTCATCCCGGCCGGAGAGGGCCGACGGCAGATGAACAGAAAATCGTCTGGAATATGTTGAAAACGAAGATGTATAAAGGAATACAGATGGAGCAGAAAAATTCATCTGGAATATGACGGAAAACGAAGATGTATAAAGAAACGCAGATGAGCAGAAAAATCGTCTGGAATATGAAAATGAAGATGTATAAAGAAACGCAGATGAACAGAAAATTCATCTGGAATATGAAAATGCTCTAAACGTAGAGGAAGCGCAGGTGAACAGAAAAATCATCTGGAATATTATAGAAACCAGGAGGAAGTGAGAAGAAGTCAGATGTGGTGACACGACCTACAAAGTGCGGTATTGAAGAAAGAAAAACGTGCTATGTGAAGACAGAAGAGACGCTGTGCTGACATCAGAAGAAAGTCGACGATGACAAGGTGGATAATCAGAAGGACCAATCGACTACCGTTGTTGTGCTGCCAGCATTCCTTATTTTCAGATACCAGCTGGATGGAGGACTTGAGCCATGCTGAACCCAACAAATGTACTGATGTTGTTGATGTTGCTGATGTGTAATAAAAAGATATAACACCCTAACATGTGAAGTAGGAGCATTTTGTATTTTGTATTTAATTCTCTGATTTTTGTTAACATGTACTACAAAGAATGTTTTTTAAAAAGATTAGTCACCTTTTCTATGAGTTCATTTGATCAATGTTTTGTATTACCAAACACAATGTTGTAGCCATTTACTGACTGAGATGAATTATTATTTTGACACGGCCTGGTTAGGCAATGTAACACCTGTTTTTGTTTGTAGAATGTGATTTGCAAGTTTGCCTCGGACACTATGCTAGATATGAAGGATCTTTAGATCACTCTATGTTCAATTACTGTGTATGTATTTTATTTTTTTCTCCTGTCATAGAAGCTTTAATCTTGGCGGGAGGTATAGTAAGCTTTGTCAGATCAAACTATGCCAGTAGAAAAACATACATCTCTAATGTTATGATTTGTAAAATGTAAGGATGCATTATCGCCTGAGGGACTATATTAGATACTGCACATGATGTTACTGTCTACTTTAAATGTATCATCAGTTCTCTGAGCATGAAAGCTTTGGTCTTGGCGGGAGGTGTAGTGAGGGGTTGTCAGACCACAGCTTACATCGCGAGGAAAGCCAGACTTGACCCGACATTAGCCGAGGTCAAAAGTATAGGGTAACTCTGCGGTTGACCAAGGATTGTAAATCAGCCTAGCTCCCCTCCCATGTGACATGTGGCCCCAACAAAACATGTAAGAAGGCACCAGCCGACTCTCTTCCAATATACAATAACCTACTCTCTGAACAAAGGCCGGACCTGACCTCACATTAGCCAGGTCAAATGTAACCCTTGGAGCCCAACTCAAGGGGCCACAAATCAACCAGGGCCTCTCGTGTCACACGGCCCCACCTGATGACTTCTCCTTACATCTCAGAAACTCCAGTCTGACCCGACGTTTGGGAGGTCAAGTGTAGGGGAACTCTCACCGTTGCTCTCCCAATATACACACGGCCCCACCTGATGACTTTCCCAGATAGTTCTGAAAAGTCCAGACCTGACCTCACATTTGCAGGTCAAAATGTGGGACCCTGCTGCCCTCCACCCCGGCCAGCGAACCTGACGGCTAGCATCCCAATATATAGGACGTCCTGGTCCTCCCTCGGGGATTCGCAGAGAGAGAGTTGTCTTGTAACAAGGTGGCCAGCTACTACACCACCAGGCCTGCTCGAGAGAAGTCAAGGGCCGGAGGCAAGTCGCCTCCGGTCAGGACCGAGACTTCCCTCCGGCGCCCAGCTAAGCAGTCTCCCATAGAGACAACCCAGGACTACCTGCTAGGCCTCCCCTAGGTCACGTGAGTGTTTGTCAGAGCTTTCCATGGGATGAGTTACCTACGTGGGAAGTATTCATTTCATGTTCGTGTCCGAGAATCAGAGTGTCTAGTAACGTAATATGATGTCCTAGTAACGTAAATATAATGTCCTAGTAACTTCAATAGAAGGTGTTATTAATGTGTCCATGTCATGTTCGTGATTAATAAAGAGTTGTAACGAAGCAGTGTTTAAGAAGTCGCCTTTAAGAACGTGATTGATGTGTATTGACGTGTAAGACACGACCAGTGTACGATAAGAGTAAATAACTATCACGGCCACGCTACCAAAAATCTTCCTCTCTTTATACTCTATCTCTATATCTTCTACT
>NW_024756588.1:0-15595 GCF_018991925.1 Homarus americanus | reverse complement strand
GACTTTGTTATACTCGACCAGGGGACTTTTTTATACTTGACCAATGGACTTTGTTATACTCAATGAGGGGCCTTTGTTACACTCGATCAGGGACTTTGTTATACTCGACCAGCGGACTTTGTTATATGCGATCAGGGGACTTTTTTATACTCGATCAGGGACTTTGTTATACTCAACCAGAGGACTTTGTTATACTCGATCAGGGGACATTCTTATACTCAATCAGTGGACTTTCTTATACTCGAGCAGGGGGCTTTGTTATACTCGATCAGGGGACTTTGTTATGCTCGATCTGGGGACTTTGTTATACTGGGCCAGGGGACTTTGTTATACTCGATAAGGTGGGGTATGTTATACTCGATAAGGGAAGTTTGTTATAAATTTGATTAGGGGACTTTTGTTATACTGATCAGGGACTTTAAAGTGGTTATACTCGGATCGCGGGACTTGTTATACTCAAATTGTGGTTCTTTATATACTCCTGACCAGATTCATGGTTATATTCGATCAGGGAACATTGGTATACTCGACCAGGGAACTTTTATATAATTAATCAGGGGACTTTGTTATACTCCATCAGGGGAATTTGTTATACTCGACCAGGGGACTTTTTTATACTTGACCAATGGACTTTGTTATACTCGATGAGGGGCCTTTGTTATACTCGATCTAGGGACTTTGTTTTACTCGAGAAGGCAACTTTGTTATACTCGATCAGGGAACTTTTTTAGACTCGACCATAGGACTTTCTTTTACTCGATCAGGGGATGTGTTATACTCGATCAGGGGACATTGATATACTCACCCAAAGGAGTTTGTTATACTCGATCAGGGGACTTTGTTATACTCAATCAGGGGACTTTGTTATACTCGACCAGGGGACTTTTTTTATACATGACCAATGGACTTTGTTATACTCAATGAGGGGCCTTTGTTACACTCGATCAGGGGACATTGTTATACTCACCCAAAGGAGTTTGTTATACTCGATCAGTGGACTTTGTTATACTCAATCAGGGGACTTTGTTATACTCGACCAGGGGACTTTTTTATACATGACCAATGGACTTTGTTATACTCAATGAGGGGCCTTTGTTACACTCGATCAGGGACTTTGTTATACTCGACTAGCGTACTTTGTTATATGCGATCAGGGGACTTTTTTATACTCGATCAGGGACTTTGTTTTACTCAATCAGAGGACTTTGTTATACTCGATCAGGGGACATTGTTATACTCAATCAGGGGACTTTGTTATACTCGATTAGGGGCCTTTGTTATACTCGATGAGGGGGCTTTGTTATACTCGACCAGGGGACTTTCTTATACTCGATCAGGGGACTTTTTTATACTCGAGCAGGGGGCTTTGTTATACTTGATCAGGGGACTTTGCTACTCGATGAGGGGGCTGAAGAGATGCTTAGGATCAGGGGACTTTGTTATTCTTGACCAGGGGACTTTGTTATACTCGCCCAGAGGCCTTTGTTATACTCGACCTGGGAACTTTTTTATACTTGACCAATGGAATTTGTTATACTCGACGAGGGTCTTTGTTATACTCGATTAGGGGCCTTTGTTATACTCGATCAGGGGACTTTCTTATACTCGAGCAGGGGCTTTGTTATAATTTGATCAGGACTTTATACTCGATCAGAGGCTTTGTTATACTCGATCAGGGCTTCTGCTGCAATTTCTGGACCAGGGACATTGTTACACACGATCGACTTTGTTATAATCGGACCAGGACTTTTTTTATGCTTCTGACCAATGGACTTGTTATACTCGATGAGGGGCCTTGTTATACTTCCGATAAGGGGCCTTTTAAGCGGTACTCGAGAGAAGGCGACTTTGTTATACTCGATCAGGTTACTTTTTTATACTCGACCAGAGGACTTTGCTATACTCGATCAGGGGATATGTTATACTCGATCAGGGGACTTTGTTATACTCAACCAAAGGACTTTGTTATACTCGATCATGGGACTTTGTTATACTCAATCAGGGGACTTTGTTATACTCGATTAGGGGCGTTTGTTATACTCTATGAGGGGGCTTTGTTATACTCGACCAGGGGACTTTGTTATATTCGATCAGGGAACATTGGTATACTCGACCAGGGAACTTTTTTATAATTAATCAGGGGACTTTGTTATACTCGATCAGGGAATTGTTATACTCGACCAGGGACTTTTTTACTTGACCAATGACTTTGTTATACTCAAAGGATGAGGGCCTTTGTTATACTCTCGCTGATCTAGGGACTTTGTTATACTCAATCAGGGGACTTTGTTATACTCGACCAGGGGACTTTGTTATGCTCGATCGGGGGACTTTCTTATACTCGAGCAGGGGTCTTCGTTATACTCGATCAGGGGACTTTGTTATACTCGATGAGGAGGCTTTGTTATACTCGATCAGGGGACCTTGCTATACTCGACCAGGGGACATTGTTATACACGATCAGGGGACTTTGTTATACTCGACCAGGGGACTTTTTTATACTTGACCAATGGACTTTGTTATACTCGAGGCGGGGCCTTTGTTATACTCGATGAGGGGCCTTTGTTATACTCGATGAGGGGCCTTTGTTATACTCGATCAGGGGACTTTGTTATACTCGTCCCGGGAGCTTTGTATACTAGGATCAGGGGACTTTGTTATTCTCGACCAGGGGACTTTGTTATACTCGCCCAGAGGCCTTTGTTATACTCGGTCAGGGGACTTTGTAATAATCGATCAGGGGACTTTGCTCTGCTCGATCTCGGGACTTTGTTATACTGGGCCAGGAGACTTTGTTATACTCGATCAGGTGGATATGTTATACTCAATCAGGGGACTTTGTTATACTGGACCAGGGGACTTTGTTATACTTGATCAGGGGACTTTGTTATACTCGATCGAGGGACTTTATTATACTCGTCCAGGGGGCTTTGTTATACTAGGATCAGGGGACTTTGTATATTCTCGATTAGGGGACTTTGTCTTTCTCGATGAGGGCCCTTTGTTATACTCGACAAGGGGACTTTGTTATAATCGATCAGGGGACTTTGTTATGCTCGATCTGGGGACTTTGTTATACAGGGCCAGGAGACGTTGTTATACTCGAGCAAGGGATATGTAATACTCGATCAGGGACTTTGTTATACTTGACCAGGGGACTTTGTTATACTCGACCAGGGGACTTTGTTATACTCGATGAGGAGGCTTTGTTATACTCGATCAGGGGACTTTGCTATACTCTACCAGGGGACATTGTTATACACGATCAGGGGACTTTGGTATACTCGACCAGGGGACTTTTTTATACTTGACCAATGGACTTTGTTATACTCGATGAGGGGCCTCTGTTATACTCGATCTAGGGACTTTGTTATACTCGAGAAGGCGACTTTGTTATACTCGATCAGGTTACTTTTCTATACTCGACCAGAGGACTTTGCTATACTCGATCAGGGGATGTGTTATACTCGATCAGGGGACTTTGTTATACTCAACCAGAGGACTTTGTTATACTCGATCATGGGACTTTGTTATACTCAATCAGGGAACTTTGTTATACTCAATTAGGGGCCTTTGTTATACTCGATGAGGGGGCTTTGTTATACTCGACAAAGGGGACATTGTTATATTCGATCAGGGAACATTGGTATACTCGACCAGGGAACTTTTTTATAATTAATCAGGGGACTTTGTTATACTCGATCAGGGGACTTTTTTATACTTGACCAATGGACTTTGTTATACTCGATGAGGGGCCTTTGTTATACTCGACCAGGGGACTTTGTTATACTCGATCAGGAGGCTTTGTTATACTCGACCAGGGGACTTTTTTATACTTGACCAATGAACTTTGTTATACTCGATGAGGGGCCTTTGTTATACTCGATCAGGGGACTTTTTATACTCGACCAGAGGACTTTGTTATACTCGATTAGGGGACTTTGTTATACTCGACCAGGGGACTTTTTTATACTTGACCAATGGACTTTGTTATACTCAATGAGGGGCCTTTGTTACACTCGATCAGGGACTTTGTTATACTCGACCAGCGGACTTTGTTATATGCGATCAGGGGACTTTTTTATACTCGATCAGGGACTTTGTTATACTCAACCAGAGGACTTTGTTATACTCGATCAGGGGAAATTGTTATACTCAATCAGGGGACTTTCTTATACTCGAGCAGGGGACTTTGTTATACTCGATCAGGGGACTTTGTTATGCTCGATCTGGGGACTTTGTTATACTGGGCCAGGAGACTTTGTTATACTCGATTAGGTGGGGTATGTTATACTCGATCAGGGAAGTTTGTTATACTCGATCAGGGGACTTTGTTATACTCGATCATGGGACTTTGTTATACTCGATCATGGGACTTTGTTATACTCAATCAGGGGACTTTGTTATACTCGATTAGGGGCCTTTGTTATACTCGATGAGGGGGCTTTGTTATACTCGACCAGGGGACTTTGTTATATTCGATCAGGGAACATTGGTATACTCGACCAGGGAACTTTTTTATAATTAATCAGGGGACTTTGTTATACCCGATCAGGGGAATTTGTTATACTCGACTAGGGGATTTTTTTATACTTGACCAATGGACTTTGTTATACTCGATGAGGGGCCTTTGTTATACTCGATCTAGGGACTTTGTTTTACTCGAGAAGGGGACTTTGTTATACTCGATCAGGGGAGTTTTTAGACTCGACCATAGGACTTTCTTTTACTCGATCAGGGGATGTGGTATACTCGATCAGGGGACATTGTTATACTCACCCAGAGGACTTTGTTATACTCGATCAGGGGACTTTGTTATACTCAATCAGGGGACTTTGTTATACTCGACCAGGGGACTTTGTTATACTCGATCAGGGGACTTTCTTATACTCGAGCAGGGGTCTTCGTCTTACTCGATCAGGGGACTTTGTTATACTCGATGAGGAGGCTTTGTTATACTCGATCAGGGGACTTTGCTATACTAGACCAGGGGACATTGTTATACACGATCAGGGGAATTTGTTATACTCGACCAGAGGACTTTTTTATACTTGACCAATGGACTTTGTTATACTCGATGAGGGGCCTTTGTTATACTCGATCTAGGGACTTTGTTATACTCGAGAAGGGGACTTTGTTATACTCGATCAGGGGACTTTTTTATACTCGACCATAGGACATTGTTATACTCTTTGTTATACTCGATCAGGGGACTTTGTTATACTCGACCAGGGCACTTTGTTATACTCGATCAGGGGACAGGGGTCTTCGTTATACTCAGGGGACTTTGTTATACTCGATGAGGACTTTGTTATACTCGATCTTTGACTCGACCAAGGGACATTGGATCAGGGGAGTTTGTTATACTCTTTTTTATACTTGACCATGGACTTTGTTATACTCGGACTTTGTTATACTCGATCAGGGGCCTTTGTTATACTCGATCAGGGGCC
Organism: Homarus americanus; assembly: GCF_018991925.1. Taxonomy (NCBI): domain Eukaryota; kingdom Metazoa; phylum Arthropoda; class Malacostraca; order Decapoda; family Nephropidae; genus Homarus; species Homarus americanus. The sequence goes on along the minus strand of NW_024756588.1, from coordinate 10,142 downwards.
TTTGTTATACTCGATGACAGGCCTTTGTCATACTCGATCAAGGGACTTTGTTATACTCGTCCAGGGGGCTTTGTATACTAGGATCAGGGGACTTTGTTATTCTCGACCAGGGGACATTGTTATGCTCGCCCAGAGGCCTTTGTTATACTCGGTCAGGGGACTTTGTAATAATCGATCAGGGGATTTTGCGCTGCTCGATCTGGGGACTTTGTTATACTGGGCCAGGAGACTTTGTTAGACTCGATCAGGTGGATATGTTATACTCGATTAGGGGACTTTTTCATACTGGACCAGGGGACTTTGTTATACTTGATCAGGGACTTTGTTATACTCGATCGGGGGACTTTGTTATACTCGTCCAGGGGGCTTTGTTATACTAGGATCAGGGGACTTTGTTATACACGATTAGGGGACTTTGTCTTACTCGATCAGGGCCCTTTGTTAAACTCGACCAGGGGACTTTGTTATAATCGATCAGGGGACTTTGTTATGCTCGATCTGGGGACTTTGTTATACAGGGCCATGAGACGTTGTTATACTCGAGCAGGGGATATGTTATACTCGATCAGGGGACTTTGTTATACTTGACCAGGGGACTTTGTTATACTCGACCAGGGACTTTGATATACTCGATCAGGAGGCTTTGTTATACTCGATCAGGGGACTTTGCTATACTCGACCAGGGGACATTGTTATACACGATCAGGGGACTTTGTTATACTCGACCAGGGGACTTTTTTATACTTGACCAATGGACTTTGTTATACTCGATGAGGGGCCTTGGTTATACTCGATCTAGGGACTTTGTTATACTCGAGAAGGCGACTTTGATATACTCGATCAGGTTACTTTTTTATACTCGACCAGAGGACTTTGCTATACTCGATCAGGGGATGTGTTATACTCGATCAGGGGACTTTGTTATACTCAACCAGAGGACTTTGTTATACTCGATCATGGGACTTTGTTATACTCAATCAGGGGACTGTTATACTAGATTAGGGGCCTTTCTTATATTCGATGAGGGGGGCTTTGTTATACTCGACAAAGGGGACTTTGTTATATTCGATCAGGGAACATTGGTATACTCGACCAGGGAACTTTTTTATAATTAATCAGGGGACTTTGTTATACTCGATCAGGGGAGTTTTTTATACTTGACCAATGGACTTTGTTATACTCGATGAGGGTCTTTTGTTATACTCGACCAGGGGACTTTGTTATACTCGATGAGGAGGCTTTGTTATACTCGACCAGGGGACTTTTTTATACTGGACCAATGGACTTTGTTATACTCGATGAGGGGCCTTTGTTATACTCGATCAGGAGACTTTTTTATACTCGACCAGAGGACTTTGTTTTACTCGATCAGGGGTCTTTGTTATACTCGTCCAGGGGGCTTTGTTATACTAGATCAGGGGACTTTGTTATACTTGATCAGGGGACTTTGTTATACTGACCAGGGGACTTTTTTATACTTGACCAAGGGACTTTGTTATACTTGATGAGGGGCCTTTGTTATACTCGATCTGGGGACTTTGTTATACTCTAGTAGGGGACTTTGTTATACTCCATCAGGGGACTTTTTTATACTCGACCAGAGGACTTTTTTATACTCGATCAGAGGACTTTGTTATACTCGACCAGGGGACTTTTTTATACTAGACCAATGGACTTTGTTATACTCAATGAGGGGCCTTTGTTACACTCGATCAGGGGACTTTGTTATACTAGACCAGCGGACTTTGTTATATGCGATCAGGGGACTTTTTTATACTCGATCAGGGACTTTGTTATACTCAACCAGAGGACTTTGTTATACTCGATCAGGGGACATTGTTATACTCAATCAGGGGACTTTCTTATACTCGAGCAGGCGGCTCTGTTATACTCGATCAGGGGACTTTGTTATGCTCGATCTGGGGACTTTGTTATACTGGGCCAGGAGACTTTGTTATACTCGATCAGGTGGGGTATGTTATACTCGATCAGGGAAGTTTGTTATACTCGATCAGGGGACTTTGTCATACTCGATCAAGGGACTTTGTTATACTCGTCCAGGGGGCTTTGATATTCTAGGATCAGGGGACTTTGTTATTCTCGACCAGGGGACTTTGTTATACTCGCCTAGAGGCCTTTGTTATACTCGATCAGGGGACTTTGTTATACACAATCAGGGGACTTTGTTATACTCGAGCAGGGGATATGTTATACTCGATTAGGGGACTTTGTTATACACAATCAGGGGACTTTGTTATACTCGAGCAGGGGATATGTTATACTCGATTAGGGGACTTTGTTATACTCGACCAGGGGACTTTGATTAGGAGGCTTTGTTATACTCGATCAGGTGGGGTATGTTATACTCGATCAGGGAAGTTTGTTATACTCGGTCAGGGGACTTTGTTATAATCGATCAGGGGACTTTGCTATGTTCGATCTGGGGACTTTGTTTTACTCGATCAGGGGATATGTTATACTCGATCAGGGGCCTTTTTTATACTCAACCAGAGGACTTTGTTATACTCGATCAGGGGACTTTGTTATACACAATCAGGGGACTTTGTTATACTCGAGCAGGGTATATGTTATACTCGATCAGGGGCCTTTGTTATACTCGATGAGGGGCCTTTGTTATACTCGATCAGGGGACTTTGTTATACTCGTCCAGGGGGCTTTGTATACTAGGATCAGGTGACTTTGTTATTCTCGACCAGGGGACTTTGTTATACTCGCCCAGAGGCCTTTGTTATACTCGGTCAGGGGACTTTGTAATAATCGATCAGGGGATTTTGCGCTGCTCGATCTGGGGACTTTGTTATACTGGGCCAGGAGACTTTGTTATACTCGATCAGGTGGATATGTTATACTCGATCAGGGGACTTTTTCATACTGGACCAGGGGACTTTGTTATACTTGATCAGGGACTTTGTTATACTCGATCGGGGGACTTTGTTATACTCGTCCAGGGGGCTTTGTTATACTAGGATCAGGGGACTTTGTTATACTCGATTAGGGGACTTTGTCTTACTCGATCAGGGCCCTTTGTTATACTCGACCAGGGGACTTTGTTATAATCGATCAGGGGACTTTGTTATGCTCGATCTGGGGACTTTGTTATACAGGGCCATGAGACGTTTTTATACTCGAGCAGGGGATATGTTATACTCGATCAGGGGACTTTGTTATACTCGATTAGGGGCCTTTGTTATACTCGATGAGGGGGCTTTGTTATACTCGACCAGGGGACTTTGTTATATTCGATCAGGGAACATTGGTATACTCGAACAGGGAACTTTTTTATAATTAATCTGGGGACTTTGTTATACTCGATCAGGGGAATTTGTTATACTCGACCAGGGGACTTTTTTATACTTGACCAATGGACTTTGTTATACTCGATGAGGGGCCTTTGTTATACTCTATCTAGGGACTTTGTTTTACTCGAGAAGGGGACTTTGTTATACTCGATCAGGGGAGTTTTTAGACTCGACCATAGGACTTTCTTTTACTCGATCAGGGGATGTGTTATACTCAATCAGGGGACATTGTTATACTCACCCAGAGGACTTTGTTATACTCGATCAGGGGACTTTGTTATACTCAATCAGGGGACTTTGTTATACTCGACCAGGGGACTTTGTTATACTCGATCAGGGGACTTTCTTATACTCGAGCAGGGGTCTTCGTCTTATTCGATCAGGGGACTTTGTTATACTCGATGAGGAGGCTTTGTTATACTCGATCAGGGGACTTTGCTATACTAGACCAGGGGACATTGTTATACACGATCAGGGGAATTTGCTATACTCGACCAGAGGACTTTTTTATACTTGACCAATGGACTTTGTTATACTCGATGAGGGGCCTTTGTTATACTCGATCTAGGGACTTTGTTATACTCGAGAAGGGGACTTTGTTATACTCGATCAGGGGACTTTTTTATACTCGACCATAGGACTTTCTTTTACTCGATCAAGGGATGTGTTATACTCGATCAGGGGACATTGTTATACTCACCCAGAGGACTTTGTTATACTCGATCAGGGGACTTTGTTATACTCAATCAGGGGACTTTGTTATACTCGACCAGGGCACTTTGTTATACTCGATCAGGGGACTTTCTTATACTCGAGCAGGGGTCTTCGTTATACTCGATCAGGGGACTTTGTTATACTCGATGAGGAGGCTTTGTTATACTCGATCAGGGGACTTTGCTATACTCGACCAAGGGACATTGTTATACACGATCAGGGGAGTTTGTTATACTCGACCAGGGGACTTTTTTATACTTGACCAATGGACTTTGTTATACTCGATGAGGGGCCTTTGTTATACTCGATCAGGGGCCTTTGTTATACTCGATCAGGGGCCTTTGTTATACTCGATGACAGGCCTTTGTCATACTCGATCAAGGGACTTTGTTATACTCGTCCAGGGGGCTTTGTATACTAGGATCAGGGGACTTTGTTATTCTCGACCAGGGGACATTGTTATGCTCGCCCAGAGGCCTTTGTTATACTCGGTCAGGGGACTTTGTAATAATCGATCAGGGGATTTTGCGCTGCTCGATCTGGGGACTTTGTTATACTGGGCCAGGAGACTTTGTTAGACTCGATCAGGTGGATATGTTATACTCGATTAGGGGACTTTTTCATACTGGACCAGGGGACTTTGTTATACTTGATCAGGGACTTTGTTATACTCGATCGGGGGACTTTGTTATACTCGTCCAGGGGGCTTTGTTATACTAGGATCAGGGGACTTTGTTATACACGATTAGGGGACTTTGTCTTACTCGATCAGGGCCCTTTGTTAAACTCGACCAGGGGACTTTGTTATAATCGATCAGGGGACTTTGTTATGCTCGATCTGGGGACTTTGTTATACAGGGCCATGAGACGTTGTTATACTCGAGCAGGGGATATGTTATACTCGATCAGGGGACTTTGTTATACTTGACCAGGGGACTTTGTTATACTCGACCAGGGACTTTGATATACTCGATCAGGAGGCTTTGTTATACTCGATCAGGGGACTTTGCTATACTCGACCAGGGGACATTGTTATACACGATCAGGGGACTTTGTTATACTCGACCAGGGGACTTTTTTATACTTGACCAATGGACTTTGTTATACTCGATGAGGGGCCTTTGTTATACTCGATCTAGGGACTTTGTTATACTCGAGAAGGCGACTTTGATATACTCGATCAGGTTACTTTTTTATACTCGACCAGAGGACTTTGCTATACTCGATCAGGGGATGTGTTATACTCGATCAGGGGACTTTGTTATACTCAACCAGAGGACTTTGTTATACTCGATCATGGGACTTTGTTATACTCAATCAGGGGACTTTGTTATACTAGATTAGGGGCCTTTCTTATATTCGATGAGGGGGGCTTTGTTATACTCGACAAAGGGGACTTTGTTATATTCGATCAGGGAACATTGGTATACTCGACCAGGGAACTTTTTTATAATTAATCAGGGGACTTTGTTATACTCGATGAGGGTCTTTTGTTATACTCAACCAGGGGACTTTGTTATACTCGATCAGGAGGCTTTGTCATACTCGACCAGGGGACTTTTTTATACTTGACCAATGGACTTTGTTATACTCGATGAGGGGCCTTTGTTATACTCGATCAGGGGACTTTTTTATACTCGACCAGAGGACTTTGTTTTACTCGATCAGGGGACTTTGTTATACTCGTCCAGGGGGCTTTGTTATACTAGATCAGGGGACTTTGTTATACTCGATCAGAGGACTTTGTTATACTCGACCAGGGGATTTTTTTATACTTGACCATTGACTTTGTTATACTTGATGAGGGTCCTTTGTTATACTTGATGAGGGGCCTTTGTTATACTCGATCTGGGGACTTTGTTATACTCTAGTAGGGGACTTTGTTATACTCCATCAGGGGACTTTTTTATACTCGACCAGAGGACTTTGTTATACTCGATCAGGGGACTTTGTTATACTCGACCAGGGGACTTTTATATACTTGACCAATGGACTTTGTTATACTCAATGAGGGGCCTTTGTTACACTCGATCAGGGACTTTGTTATACTAGACCAGCGGACTTTGTTATATGCGATCAGGGGACTTTTTTATACTCGATCAGGGACTTTGTTATACTCAACCAGAGGACTTTGTTATACTCGATCAGGGGACATTGTTATACTCAATCAGGGGACTTTCTTATACTCGAGCAGGGGGCTTTGTTATACTCGATCAGGGGACTTTGTTATGCTCGATCTGGGGACTTTGTTATACTGGGCCAGGAGACTTTGTTATACTCGATCAGGTGGGGTATGTTATACTCGATCAGGGAAGTTTGTTATACTCGATCAGGGGACTTTGTTATACTCGATCAAGGGACTATGTTATACTCGTCCAGGGGGCTTTGTTATTCTAGGATCAGGGGACTTTGTTATTCTCGACCAGGGGACTTTTTATACTCGCCCAGAGGCCTTTGTTATACTCGATCAGGGGACTTTGTTATACACAATCAGGGGACTTTGTTATACTCGAGCAGGGGATATGTTATACTCGATTAGGGGACTTTGTTATACACAATCAGGGGACTTTGTTATACTCGAGCAGGGGATATGTTATACTCGATTAGGGGACTTTGTTATACTCGACCAGGGGACTTTGTTATACTCGATTAGGAGGCTTTGTTATACTCGATCAGGTGGGGTATGTTATACTCGATCAGGGAAGTTTGTTATACTCGGTCAGGGGACTTTGTTATAATCGATCAGGGGACTTTGCTATGTTCGATCTGGGGACTTTGTTTTACTCGATCAGGGGATATGTTATACTCGATCAGGGGCCTTTTTTATACTCAACCAGAGGACTTTGTTATACTCGATCAGGGGACTTTGTTATACACAATCAGGGGACTTTGTTATACTCGAGCAGGGTATATGTTATACTCGATCAGGGGCCTTTGTTATACTCGATGAGGGGCCTTTGTTATACTCGATCAGGGGACTTTGTTATACTCGTCCAGGGGGCTTTGTATACTAGGATCAGGTGACTTTGTTATTCTCGACCAGGGGACTTTGTTATACTCGCCCAGAGGCCTTTGTTATACTCGGTCAGGGGACTTTGTAATAATCGATCAGGGGATTTTGCGCTGCTCGATCTGGGGACTTTGTTATACTGGGCCAGGAGACTTTGTTATACTCGATCAGGTGGATATGTTATACTCGATCAGGGGACTTTTTCATACTGGACCAGGGGACTTTGTTATACTTGATCAGGGACTTTGTTATACTCGATCGGGGAATTTTGTTATACTCTGTCCAGGGGCTTTATACTAGGATCAGGGGACTTGTTATACTCGGGATTAGGGACTTTGTCTTACTCGGATCAGGCCCTTTGTTATACTCTCGCGACCAGGGACTTTGTTATAATCGACTGTGGACTTTGTTATGCCTTGATCTGGGGGAATCTTTTGTTATACAGCCATGAGACGTTTTTATACTCGGGAGCAGGGGATATGTTATACCTGATCAGGGACTTTGTTATACCTGGATTAGGGGTCAGCCTTTTGTTACACTCCGATGAGGGGGCTTTATACCTTCCGACCAGGGGACTTTGTTATATTCGATCAGGGAACATTGGTATACTCGACCAGGGAACTTTTTTATAATTAATCAGGGGACTTTGTTATACTCGATCAGGGGAATTTGTTATACTCGACCAGGGGACTTTTTTATACTTGACCAATGAACTTTGTTATACTCGATGAGGGGCCTTTGTTATACTCGATCTAGGGACTTTGTTTTACTCGAGAAGGGGACTTTGTTATACTCGATCAGGGGAGTTTTTAGACTCGACCATAGGACTTTCTTTTACTCGATCAGGGGATGTGTTATACTCAATCAGGGGACATTGTTATACTCACCCAGATGACTTTGTTATACTCGATCAGGGGACTTTGATATACTCAATCAGGGGACTTTGTTATACTCAACCAGGGGACTTTGTTATACTCGATCAGGGGACTTTCTTATACTCGAGCAGGGGTCTTCGTTATACTCGATCAGGGGACTTTGTTATACTCGATGAGGAGGCTTTGTTATACTCGATCAGGGGACTTTGCTATACTAGACCAGGGGACATTGTTATACACGATCAGGGGAATTTGTTATACTCGATCAGAGGACTTTTTTATACTTGACCAATGGACTTTGTTATACTCGATGAGGGGCCTTTGTTATACTCGATCTAGGGACTTTGTTATACTCGAGAAGGGGACTTTGTTATACTCGATCAGGGGACTTTTTTATACTCGACCATAGGACTTTCTTTTACTCGATCAGGGGATGTGTTATACTCGATCACGGGACATTGTTATACTCACCCAGAGGACTTTGCTATACTCGATCAGGGGACTTTGTTATACTCAATCAGGGGACTTTGTTATACTCGACCAGGGGACCTTGTTATGCTCGATCGGGGGACTTTCTTATACTCGAGCAGGGGTCTTCGTTATACTCGATCAGGGGACTTTGTTATACTCGATGAGGAGGCTTTGTTATACTCGATCAGGGGACTTTGCTATACTCAACCAGGGGACATTGTTATACACGATCAGGGGAGTTTGTTATACTCGACCAGGGGACTTTTTTATACTTGACCAATGGACTTTGTTATACTCGATGAGGGGCCTTTGTTATACTCGATCAGGGGCCTTTGTTTTACTCGATCAGGGGCCTTTGTTATACTCGATGACAGGCCTTTGTCATACTCGATCAGGGGACTTTGTTTTACTCGTCCAGGGGGCTTTGTATACTAGGATCAGGGGACTTTGTTATTCTCGACCAGGGGACTTTGTTATACTCGCCCAGAGGCCTTTGTTATACTCGGTCAGGGGACTTTGTAATAATCGATCAGGGGATTTTGCGCTGCTCGATCTGGGGACTTTGTTATACTGGGCCAGGAGACTTTGTTATACTCGATCAGGTGGATATGTTATACTCGATCAGGGGACTTTTTCATACTGGACCAGGGGACTTTGTTATACTTGATCAGGGACTTTGTTATACTCGATCGGGGGACTTTGTTATACTCGTCCAGGGGGCTTTGTTATACTAGGATCAGGGGACTTTGTTATACTCGATTAGGGGACTTTGTCTTACTCGATCAGGGCCCTTTGTTATACTCGACCAGGGGACTTTGTTATAATCGATCAGGGGACTTTGTTATGCTCGATCTGGGGACTTTGTTATACAGGGCCATGAGACGTTGTTATACTCGAGCAGGGGATATGTTATACTCGATCAGGGGACTTTGTTATACTTGACCAGGGGACTTTGTTATACTCGACCAGGGACTTTGATATACTCGATCAGGAGGCTTTGTTATACTCGATCAGGGGACTTTGCTATACTCGACCAGGGGACATTGTTATACACGATCAGGGGACTTTGTTATACTCGACCAGGGGACTTTTTTATACTTGACCAATGGACTTTGTTATACTCGATGAGGGGCCTTGGTTATACTCGATCTAGGGACTTTGTTATACTCGAGAAGGCGACTTTGATATACTCGATCAGGTTACTTTTTTATACTCGACCAGAGGACTTTGCTATACTCGATCAGGGGATGTGTTATACTCGATCAGGGGACTTTGTTATACTCAACCAGAGGACTTTGTTATACTCGATCATGGGACTTTGTTATACTCAATCAGGGGACTGTTATACTAGATTAGGGGCCTTTCTTATATTCGATGAGGGGGGCTTTGTTATACTCGACAAAGGGGACTTTGTTATATTCGATCAGGGAACATTGGTATACTCGACCAGGGAACTTTTTTATAATTAATCAGGGGACTTTGTTATACTCGATCAGGGGAGTTTTTTATACTTGACCAATGGACTTTGTTATACTCGATGAGGGTCTTTTGTTATACTCGACCAGGGGACTTTGTTATACTCGATGAGGAGGCTTTGTTATACTCGACCAGGGGACTTTTTTATACTGGACCAATGGACTTTGTTATACTCGATGAGGGGCCTTTGTTATACTCGATCAGGAGACTTTTTTATACTCGACCAGAGGACTTTGTTTTACTCGATCAGGGGTCTTTGTTATACTCGTCCAGGGG
>NW_024756587.1:0-27686 GCF_018991925.1 Homarus americanus | reverse complement strand
TGATCGAGTATAACAAAGGACCCTAATGAAGTATAACAAAGTCCCAAGATCGTGTATAACAAAGAACTATGAACTAGTATAACAAAGTCCCCTGATCGAGTAAACCAAAGTCTCCTGCTCGAGTATAACAAAGTCCCAAGATAGAGTATAATAAAGCCCCCTGATCGAGTATAACAAAGTCCCCTGAACGAGTATAACAAAGTCCCTAGGTCGAGTATAACAAAGCCCCTTCATCGAATATAACAAAGTCCCCTGATCGAGTATAACAAAGCCCCCTGAACGAGCATAACAATATCCCCTGATCGAGTAAAACACACCCTTGATCGAGTATAACAAAGTCCCCTGAACGAGTATAACAAAGACCCCTGATCGAGTATAACAAAGGACCTTAATGGAGTATAAGAAAGTCCCCTGATCGAGTATAACAAAGTCCCCTCATCGAGTATAACAAAGTCCTCTGATCGAGTATAACAAAGTACACTTATCGAGTATAAAAAAGCCCCCTGGTCGAGTATAACAAAGTCCGGTGATCGAGTACAACAAAGTCACCTGATCGGTTATAACAAATTTCCCTGATCGAGTATAACAAAGTCCCCCTATCGAGAATAACAAAGTCCCCGGATCGAGTATAACAGACCCCCCTGATCGAGTATAGCAAACCCCATGATCGAGTATAAAAAAGTTCCCTGGTCGAGTATTACAAAGTCCCCTGATCGAGTATAACAAAGCCCCCTCATCGAGTTTAACAAAACCACCTGATCGAGTATAAAAAAGCCCCCTGGTCGAGTATAACAAAGTCCCCTGGTCAAGTATAATAAAGTCCCATGATCGAGTATAACAAAGGCCTCTTATCGAGTATAACAAAGGCCCCTGGCCGAATATAACAAAATCCCCTGATCGAGTATAACAAAGTCCCCTGATCGAGTAAAACAAACACCCCTGATCGAGTATAACAAAGCCCCCTGATCGAGTATAAAAAAGCCCCCTGATCGAGTATAACAAAGTCCCCTGATCGAGTATAACTAAGTCCCCTGATCCAGTATAACAAAGGACCCTAATGGCGTATAACAAAGTCCCCAAGATCGCGTATAACAAAGTTGCCTGATCGAGTATAACAAAGTACCCTGATCGAGTATAACAAAGTACCCTGATCGAGTATAACAAAGTGCCCTGATCGAGAATAACAAAGTCCAATGATCGAGTATAAGAAAGGCCCCTGACCGAATATAACAAAGTCCCTAGTCGAGTAAAACAAACACCCCTTCTCGAGTATAACAAAGCCCCCTGCTCGAGTATAACAAAGCCCCCTGATCGAGTATAACAAAGTCCCCTGATCGAGTATAACAAAGTCCTCTGATCGAGTAAAACAAATCCCGCTGATCGAGTATAACAAAGTCCCCTAATTGAGTATATCAATGTCCTCTAATCGAGCATAACAAAGTCCCCTGAGTGAGTATAACAAAGTCCCCTAATCGAGTATAAGAAAGCCCCCTCGTCGAGTATAACAAAGGCCCCGAATCGAGTATAACAAACGCCCCTCGTCGAAAATATCAAATTCCCCTGATCGAGTATAACAAAGTCCCGTGATCGAGTATAACAAAGTCACAAGATCGAGTATAATAAAGCCCCCTGATCGAGTATAAGAAAGTCCCCTGAACGAGTATAACAAAGCCCCTTGTCGAGTATAACAAAGCCCCTTCATTGAATAAAACAAAGTCCCGTGATCGAGTATAACAAAGCCCCCTGATCGAGCATAACAAAATCCCCTGATCGAGGAAAACACACACCCTTGATCGAGTTTAACAAAGTCACCTGATCGAGTATAACAAAGACCCCTGACGAGTATAAAAAAGTACCCTGAACGAGTATAACTATGGCCCCTCATCAAGTATAACAAAGGACACTAATGGAATATAACAAAGTCCCAAGATCGAGTATAACAAAGTCCCCTGATCGAGTATAACAAAGTTCCCTCGTTGAGTATAACAAAGTCCCCTGATCGAGTAAAACAAAGTCCACTGATCGAGTATAAAAAAGCCCCCTGGTCAAGTATAACAAAGTCCGCTGATCGAGTACAACAAAGTCACCTGATCGGTTATAACAAAGTCCCTTGATCGAGTATAACAAGGTCCCCTTATCGAGAATAACAAAGTCCCGTGATCGAGTTTAACAAAGCCCCCTCATCGAGTATAGCAAAGCGCCTGATCGAGAATAAAAAAGTCCCCTGATCGAGTACTAGAAAGTCCCCTGAACGAGTATAACAAAGTCCCCTGATCGAGTATAACAAAGCCCCTTCATTGAGTATAACAAAGTCCCCTGATCGAGTATAACAAAGTCCCCTGATCGAGTATAACAAAGACCTCTGAACGAGTATAATAAAGTCCCCCTGATCGAGTATAACTATGGCCCCTGATCGAGTATAACAAAGGACCCTAATGGAGTATAACAAAGTCCCAAGATCGAGTATAACAAAGTCCCCTGATCGAGTATAACAAAGTCCCCTGATCGAGTATAACAAAGTCCCCTGATCGAGTATAACAAAGTCCCTGATCGAGTATAACTAAGTCCCTGATCCAGTATAACAAAGGACCCTAATGGCGTATAACAAAGTCCCCAAGATCGCGTGTATAACAAAGTCGCCTGATCGAGTATAAATAAAGTACCCTGATCGAGTATAACAAAGTACCCTGATCGAGTATAACAAAGTGCCCTGATCGAGAATAACAAAGTCCAATGATCGAGTATAAGAAAGGCCCCTGACCGAATATAAAGTCCCTAGTCGAGTAAAACAAACACCCTTTCCGAGTATAACAAAGCCCCCCTGCCGAGTATAAACAAAGCCCTGATCGAGTATAACAGTCCCCTGATCGAGTATAACAATTCCTCTGATCGAGTAAAACAAACCCCCTGATCGAGTATAACAAGGTCCCCTGATCGAGTATAACAATGTCCTCTAATCGAGCATAACAAAGTCCCCTGATTGAGTATAACAAAGTCCCCTAATCGAGTATAAGAAAGCCCCCTCGTCGAGTATAACAAAGCCCCTCATCGAGTATAAAAAAAACCCCTGGTCGAGTATAACAAAGTCCCCTGGTCGAGTATAACAAAGTTCCATGATCGAGTATAACAAAGGCCCCGAATCGAGTATAAGAAAGGCCCCTCGTCGAAAATAAAAAATTCCCCTGATCGAGTATAACAAAGTCCCGTGATCGAGTATAACAAAGTCACAAGATCGAGTATAATAAAGCCCCCTGATCGAGTATAAGAAAGTCCCGTGATCGAGTATAACAAAGTCCCCTGGTCGAGTATAACAAAGCCCCTTCATTGAATAAAACAAAGTCCCCTGATCGAGTATAACAAAGCCCCCTGATCGAGCATAAGAAAATCCCCTGATCGAGTAAAACACACACCCTTGATCGAGTTTAACAAAGTCCCCTGATCGAGTATAACAAAGACCCCTGACGAGTATATAAAAGTCCCCTGATCGAGTATAACTATGGCCCCTGATCAAGTATAACAAAGGACACTAATGGAATATAACAAAGTCCCAAGATCGAATATAACAAAGTCCCCTGATCGAGGATAACAAAGTTCCCTCATCGAGTATAACAAAGTCCCCTGATCGAGTAAAACAAAGTCCACTGATCGAGTATAAAAAAGCCCCCTGGACAGGTATAACAAAGTCCGCTGATCGAGTGCAACAAAGTCACCTGATCGGTTATAACAACGCCCCCTGATCGAGTATAACAAGGTCCCCTTATCGAGAATAAAAAAGTCCCCTGATCGAGTACTAGAAAGTCAATTGAACGAGTATAACAAAGTCCCCTGATCGAGTATAACAAAACCCCTTCATTGAATATAACAAAGTCCCCTGATCGAGTATAACATATTCCCCTGATCGAGTATAACAAAGACCTCTGATCGAGTATAATAAAGTCCCCTGATCGAGTATAACTATGGCCCCTAATCGAGTATAACAAAGGACCCTAATGGAGTATAACAAAGTCCCAAGATCGAGTATAACAAAGTCCCCTGATCGAGTACAACAAAGTCCCCTCATCGAGTATAACAAAGTCCCCTGATCGAGTATAACAAAGTCCACTGATCGAGTATAAAAAAGCCCCTGGTCAAGTATAACAAAGTCCGCTGATCGAGTACTAGAAAGTCCCCTTATCGAGTATAATAAAACCCCCTGATCGAGTATAATAAAGTCCCCTAATCGAGTATAACAAAGTCCCCTGGTCGTGTATAACAAAGTCCCCTGGTCGAGTATTAAAAAGTCCCCTGATGGAGTATAACAAAGCCCCCTCATCGAGTTTAACAATACCCCCTGATCGAGTATAAAAAAGCTCCCTGGTCGAGTATAACAAAGTCCCCTGGTCGAGTATAATAAAGTCCCATGATCGAGTATAAAAAGTACCCTGATCGAGTATAACAAAGCGCCCTGATCGAGAATAACAAAGCCCACTGATCGAGTATAAGAAAGGCCCCTGACCGAATATAACAAAGTCCCTAGTCGAGTAAAACAAACACCCCTGATCGAGTATAACAAAGCCCCCTGATCGAGTATAACAAAGGTCTCTCATCGAGTTTAACAAAGGCCCCTAGTCGAGTATAACAAAATCCCCAGATCGAGTATAGCAAAGGCCCCTGGTCGAAAATAACAAAGTCCCCTGATCGAGTATACTAAAGTCCCCTGATCGAGTATAACAAAGTCCCATGATCGACCTTAACAAAGTGTCCAGTTCGAGTATAAGAAAGTCCGCTGATCGAGTATAACAAAGTCCCCTGGTCGAGTAAGACAAAGTCCCCTGGCCGAGTATAACGAAGTCCCCTGATCGAGTATAACAAAGCCCCCTCATCGAGTTTAACAAAACACCCTGATCGAGTATAATAAAGCCCCCTGATCGAGTATAACAAAGTCCCCTGATCGAGTACAACAAAGTGACCTAATCGGTTATAACAAAGTCCCCTGATCGAGTATAACAAGGTCCCCTTATCGAGAATAACAAAGTTCCCTGATCGCATATAACAAAGCCCCCTGATCGAGTATAACAAAGTCCCCTGATCGAGTAAAACTAAGTGCCCTGATCGAGTATAACAAAGTCCCCTGACCGAGTATGACAAAGGACCCTAATGGAGTATAACAAAGTCCCAAGATAGAGTATAACAAAGTCCTCTGATCGAGTATAACAAAGTCCCCTGATCGAGTATAACAACGTCCCATCATCGAGTTTAACAAAGCCCCCTGATCGAGTATAACTAACTGCCCTAATCGAGTATAACAAAGGACTCTAATGGCGTATAACAAAGTCGCATGATCGAGTATAAAAATGTCCCCTGATCTTGTATAACAAAGTCCCCTGATCGAGTATAACAAAGTCCCCTGATCGAGTATAACAAAGACCCCTGATCAAGAATAACAAAGACCCTGATCGAGTATAACAAAGTCCTCTCGTCGAGTATAACAAAGTCCCCTGGTCGAGTATAACAAAGTCCCCTAATCGAGCATAACTAAGTCCCCTGATCGAGTATAACAAAGGACCCTAATGGAGTATAACAAAGTCCCAAGATAGAGTATAACAAAGTCCTCTGATCGAGTATAACAAAGTCCCCTGATAGAGTATAACAAAGTCCCGTCATCGAGTATAACAAAGCCCCCTGATCGAGTATGAGAAAGGTACCTGATCGAATATAACAATGTCCCTAGTCGAGTATATACAAAGTCCCCTGATCGAGTATAACAAAGTCCCCAGGTCGAGTATAACAAAGTTCCCTGATCGAGTATAACAATGCCCCTCATCGAGTATAAAAAAGCCCCCTGGTCGAGTTTAACAAAGTCCCTGATCAAGTATAACAAAGCCCTCTGTCGAGTAGAACAAAGCCCCCTCATCAAGTATAAAAAAGCCCCCTGGTCGAGTATAACAAAGTCCCCTGGTCGAGTATACCAAAGTCTCATGATCGAGTATAACAAAGTCCCCTGATCGAGAATAACAAAGTCCCCTGATCGAGTATAATAAAGCCCCCTAATCGATTATAAAAAAGCCCCCTGGTCGAGTATAACAAAGTCCCCTGGTGGAGTATAACAAAGTCCTATGATCGAGTATAACAAAGACCCTTTATCGAGTATAACAAAGGCCCCTGGTCGAGTATAACAAAATGCCCTGATCGAGTATAACAAAGTCCCCTGATCTAGTATAAAAATTCCCCTGATCGAGTAAAACAAATACCCCTGATCGAGTATAACAAAGTCCCCAGATCGTGTATAACAAAGCTCCCTGATCGAGTATAACAAAGTCCCCTGATCGCTTATTAGCTAAGTCCCCTGATCGATTATAACAAAGGACTCTAATGGCGTATAACAAAGTCCCAAGATCGAGTATAACAAAGTACCCTGATCGAATATAACAAAGTCCCCTGATCGAGAACATCAAAGTCCGCTGATCGAGTATAACAAAGTCCACTGATCGAGTATAACAAAGTCCCCTAATTCAGTATAACAAAGTCCCCTGATTCAGTATAACAAAGGCCCCTAAAGGAGTGTAACAAAGGCCCTTGATCGAGTATAACAAAGTCACCTTATCGAGTATAATAACGCCCCTGATCGAGTATAACAAAGTCTCCTTATCGAGAATAGCAAAGACCCCTGATCGAGTATAACAAAGTCCCATTATCGAGTATAACAAAGGCCCCTAATCGAGTATAACAAAGGCCCCTGGTCGAGTATAACAAAGTCCCTGATCGAGGATAACAAAGTCCCCTGGTCGAGTATAACAACATCCCCTGGTCGAGTATGACAAAGTCCCCTGATCGAGTATAACTAAGTCACCTGATCGAGTATAACAAAGGAACCTAATGGAGCATAACAAAGCCCCAAGATCGAGTATAACAAAGTCCTGTGATCTAGTATAACAAAGTCCCCTGATCGAGTAAAACAAAGTCCCCTGATCGAGTATAACAAAGTTCCGTGATCGAGAATAACAAAGTCTCGTCATCGAGTTTAACAAACCCACCTGATCGAGTATAAGAAAGGCCCCTGGTCGAGTATAACTAAGTCCCGAGAACGAGTATAACATAGACCCTCATCGAGTATAACAAAGTCACCTGTTCGAGTATAACAAATTCCCCTGATCGAGTATAACAAAGTCCCCTGATCGAGTATAACAAATTCCCTGATCGAGTATAACAAAGTCCCCTAATTGAGAATAATAATGTCCTCTAATCGAGCATAACAGAGTCCCCTGACCGAAAATAACAAAGTCCCCTAATCGAGTATAAGAAAGCCCCTCGTCGAGTATAACAAAGCCCCCTCATCGCGTATAAAAAAGCCCCCAGGTCGAGTATAACAAAGTCCCCTGGTCGAGTATAACAAAGTCCCATGATCGAGTATAACAAAGGCCCCGAATCGAGTATAACAAAGGCCCCTCGTCGAAAATAACAAATTCCCCTGATCAAGTATAACAATGTCCCTTGATCGAGTATAACAAAGTCCCAAGATCGAGTATAATAAAGCCCCCTGATCGAGTATAACAAAGTCCCCTGAGCGAGTATAACAAACTCCCCTGATCGAGGATAGCAAAGCCGATGATCGAGTATAAAAAAGTCCCCTGATCGAGTATAACAAAGTCCCCTTATCGAGTATAATAAAGCCCCCTCATCGAGTATAACAAAATCCCCTGATCGAGTATAACAAAGTCCCCTGGTCGTGTATAACAAAGTCCCCTGGTTGAGAATTACAAAGTTCCTTGGTCGATTATAATAAAGTCCCATGATCGAGTATAACAAAGGCCCCTTATCGATTATAACAAAGTCCCCTGATCATGTATAACAAAGCCCTTTGATCGAGTATAACAAAGTCCCCTGATCGAGTATAACTAAGTCCCCTGATCGAGTATAACAAAGGACCCTAATGGCGTATAACAAAGTCCCAAGATTGCGTATAACAAAGTCCCCTGATCGAGTATAACAAAGTCCCCTGATCGAGTATAACAAAGTGCCCTGATCGAGAATAACAAAGTGCCCTGATCGAGAATAACAAAGTCCACTGATCGAGTATAAGAAAGGCCCCAGACCGAATATAACAAAGTCCCTAGTCGAGTAAAACAAACACCCCTGATCGAGTATAACAAAGCTCCCTGATCGAGTATAACAAAGTCCCCTGATCGAGTATAACAAAGTCCCCTGATCCAGTATAACAAAGGCCCCTAATGGAGTATAACAAAGGCCTTTCATCGAGTATAACACAGTCCCAATATCTAGTAAAACAAAGTCCCATGATCGAGTATAACAAAGTCCCCTGATCGAGTATAACAAAGTCCCCTGATC
This sequence comes from Homarus americanus, assembly GCF_018991925.1. NCBI lineage: Eukaryota > Metazoa > Arthropoda > Malacostraca > Decapoda > Nephropidae > Homarus > Homarus americanus. The sequence goes on along the minus strand of NW_024756587.1, from coordinate 19,361 downwards.
AAGTATAAAAAAGTCCCCTAATCGAGTAAAACAAATACCCCTGATCGAGTATAACAAAGTCCCCTGAACAAGTATAACAAAGCTCCCTGATCGAGTATAACAAAGTCCCCTGATCGCTTATAGCTAAGTCCCCTGATCGAGTATAACAAAGGACCCTAATGGCGTATAACAAAGTCCCAAGATCGAGTATAACAAAGTACCCTGATCGAGTATAGCAAAGTCCCCTGATCGAGAATAACAAAGTCCCCTGATCGAGTGTAACAAAGGACCCTAATGGCGTATAACAAAGTCCCAAGATCGAGTATAACAAAGTACCCTGATCGAGTATAACAAAGTCCCTGATCGAGAATAAAAAAGTCCCCTTATCGAGTATAACAAAGGACCCTAATGGCGTATAACAAAGTCCCAAGATCGAGTATAACAAAGTACCCTGATCGAGTATAACAAAGTCCCCTGATCGCTAATAGCTAAGTCCCCTGATCGAGTATAACAAAGGACCCTAATGGCTAATAACAAAGTCCCAAGATCGAGTATAACAAAGTACCCTGATCGAGTATAACAAAGTCCCCTGATCGAGAGTAACAAAGTCCCCTGATCGAGTATAACAAAGTCCACTGAACGCGTATAACATAGTCCCCAAATTCAGTATAACAAAGTCCCCTGATTCAGTATAACAAAGGCCCCTAAAGGAGTGTAACAAAGGCCCTTGATCGAGTATAACAAAGTCCCCTTATCGAGAATAGCAAAGACCCCTGATCAAGTATAACAAAGTCCCATTATCGAGAATAACAAAGTCCACTGATCGAGTATAACTATGGCCCCTGACCGAATAAAACAAAGTCCCTATTCGAGTATATACAAAGTCCACTGATCGAGTATAACAAAACCCCCTGATCGAGTATAAAAAAGGCCCCTGATCGAGTATAACAAAGTCCCCTTATCGAGTATAATAAAGCCCCCTGATCGAGAATAACAAAGTCCCGTCACCGAGTATAACAAACCCCCCTGATCGAGTATAAGAAAGGCCCCTGGTCGCGTATAACAAAGTCCCAAGAACGAGTATAACATAGACCCTCATCGAGTATAACAAAGTCCCCTGTTCGAGTAAAGCAAATTCCCCTGATCGAGTATAACAAAGGCCCCTCGTCGAAAATAACACCTTCCCCTGATCGAGTATAACAATGTCCCCTGATCGAGTATAACAAAGTCCAAAGATCGAGTAAAATAAAGCCCCCTGATCGAGTATAACAAAGTCCCCTGAGCGAGTATAACAAACTCCCGTGATCGAGGAAAGCAAAGCCCATGATTGAGTATAAAAAAGTCCCCTAATCGAGTATAACAAAGTCCCCTTATCGAGTATAATAAAGCCCCCTGATCGAGTACAACAAAGTCTCCTGATCGAGTATAACAAAGTCCCCTGGTCATGTATAACAAAGTCCCCTGGTTGAGAATTACAAAGTTCCCTTGTCGATTATAATAAAGTCCCTTGATCGAGTATAACAAAGGCCCCTTATCGAGTATAACAAATGCCCCTGGTCGAGTATAACAAAATCCCCTGATCGAGTATAACAAAATCCTTTGATCGAGCATAACAAAGTCCCCTGATCGAGTAAAACAAGCACCCCTGATCGATTATAACAAAGTCCCCTGATCGAGTATAACAAAGCCCCCTGATCGAGTATAACAAAGTCCCCTGATCGAGTATAACTAAGTCCCCTGATCGAGTATAACAAAGGACCCTAATGGCGTATAACAAAGTCCCAAGATTGCGTATAACAAAGTCCCCTGATCGAGTATAACAAAGTCCCCTGATCGAGTATAACAAAGTACCCGTGATCGAGTATAACAAAGTTCCCTGATCGCGAATTACAAAGTCCCCTGATCGAGTATAACAAAGTCCACTGATCGAGTATAAGAAAGGCCCCAGACCGAATATAACAAAGTCCCTAGTCGAGTAAAACAAACACCCCTAATCGAGTATAATTAAGCCCCCTGATCGAGTATAGCAAAGTCCCCTGATCGAGTATAACAAAGTCCCCTGATCCAGTATAACAAAGGCCCCTAATGGAGTATACCAAAGACCCCTGATCGAGTATAACACAATCCCAAAATCTAGTAAAGCAAAGTCCCATGTTCGAGTATAACAAAGTCCCCTGATCGAGTTTAACAAAGTCCCCTTATCGAGTAGAATAAATCCCCTTGATTGAGTATAACAACGTCCCCTGTTCGAGTATAACATAGACCCCAGATCGAGAATAACAAAGCCCCATTATCGAGTATAACAAAGCACCCTCATCGAGTATAAGAAAGGCCCCTGACCGAATAAAACAAAGTCCCAGTTCGTGTATAACAAAGTCCCCTGATCGAGTATAACAAAGTCCCAAGATCGAGTATAATAAATCCCCTGATCGAGTATAACAAAGTCCCCTGAACGAGTATAACAAAGTCCCCTGAACAAGTATAACAAAGTCCCCTGGTCGAGTATAACAAAGCCCCTTAATCGAGTATAACAAAGTCCCCTGATCGAGTATATCTATGGCCCCTGATCGAGTATAACAAAGGACCCTAATGGAGTATAACAAAGTCCCAAGATTGAGTATAACAAAGTCCCCTGATCGAGTATAACAAAGTCCACTGATCGAGAATAACAAAGGACCCTAATGGAGTATACCAAAGACCCCTGATCGACTATAACACAGTCCCAAAATCTAATAAAACAAAGTCCCATGTTCGAGTATAACAAAGTCCCCTGATCGAGTTTAACAAAGTCCCCTTATCGAGTATAATAAATCCCCTTGATTGAGTATAACAAAGTCCCCTCATCGAGCATAACAAAGCACCCTCATCGAGTAAAAGAAAGGCCCCTGACCGAATAAAACAAAGTCCCCTTATCGAGTATAATAAAGCCCCCTAATCGAGTATAACAAAGTCCCCTGATCGAGTATAACAAAGTCCCCTGGTCGTGTATAACAAAGTCCCCTGGTTGAAAATTACAAAGTCCCCTGGTAGATTATAATAAAGTTCCATGATCGAGTATAACAAAGTTCCAAGATCGAGTATAATAAAGCCCCCTGATCGAGTATAACAAAGTCCCCTGAACGAGTATAACAAAGTCCCCTGATCGAGTATAACAAAGTCCCATGATCGAGTATAACAAAGGCCCAAGATCTAGTAAAACAAGGTCCCCTGATCGAGTATAAAAAAGCCCCCTGGTCGAGTATAATAAAGTCCCCTGGTCGAGTATAACAAAGTCCCCTGATCGAGTATAACAAAGTCCCATGATCGAGTATAACAAAGGCCCCGAATCGAATAAAACAAAGGCCCTTCGTCGAAAATAACAAATTCCCCTGATCGAGTATAACAAAGTCCCCTGATCGAGTATAACAAAGTCCCAAGATCGAGTATAATAAAGCCCCCTGATCGAGTATAACAAAGTCCCCTGAACGAGTATAACAAAGTCCCCTGGTCGATTATAACAAAGCCCCTTCATTGAATATAACAAAGTCCCCTGATCGAGTATAACAAAGCCCCTGATCGAGCATAAGAAAATCCCCTGATCGAGGAAAACACACACCCTTGATCGAGTATAACAAAGTCCCCTGATCGAATATAACAAAGACCCATGATCGAGTATAACAAAGTCCCCTGATCGAGTATAACTATGGCCCCTGATCGATTATAACAAAGGACCCCAATGGAGTATAACAATGTCCCAAGATCGAGTATAATAAAGTCCCCTGATCGAGTATAACAAAGTCCCCTGATCGAGTATAACAAAGTCCCCTGATCGAGTATAACAAAGTCCCCTGATCGAGTATAAAAAAGCCCCCTGGTCAAGTATAACAAAGTCCTCTGATCGAGTACAACAAAGTCACCTGTTCGGTTATAACAAAGTCCAATGATCGAGTATAACAAGGTCCCCTTATCGAGAATAACAAAGTCCCGTGATCGAGTATAGCAAAGCCCCCTCATCGAGTATAACAAAGCCCATGATCGAGTATAAAAAAGTCCCCTGATCGAGTACTAGAAAGTCCCCTGAACGAGTATAACAAAGTCCCCTGATTGAGTATAACAAAGCCCCTTCATTGAATATAACAAAGTCCCCTGATCAAGTATAACAAAGTCCCCTGATCGAGTATAACAAAGTACCCTGATCGAGTATAACAAAGTACCCTCATCGAGAATAACAAAGTCCCATTATCGAGTATAACACAGTCCACTGATCGAGTATAAGAAAGGCCCCTGACCGAATATAACAAAGTCCCTAGTCGAGTAAAACAAACACCCCTGATCGAGTATAGCAAAGCCCCCTGATCGAGTATAACGAAGACCCCAGATCGAGTTTAACAAAGTCCCCTTATCGAGTATAATAAATCCCCTTGATCGAGTATAACAAAGTCCCCTGATCGAGTATAACAAAGACCCCAGATCGAGAATAACAAAGTCCCATTATCGAGTATAACAAAGCACCCTCAGCGAGTATAAGAAAGGCCCCTGACCGAATAAAACAAACTCCCTATTCGAGTATAACTAAGTCCCCTGATCGAGTATAACTATGGCCCCTGATCGACTATAACAAAGGACCCTAATGGAGATTAACAAAGTCCCAAGATCGAGTATAACAAAGTCCTCTGATCGAGTATAACAAAGTCCACTGATCGAGAATAACAAAGTCCCCTCATCGAGCATAACAAAGCACCCTCATCGAGTATAAGAAAGGCCCCTGATCGAGTATAACAAAGTCCCATGGTCGAGTATAACAAAGTCCCCTGATCGAGTATAACAAAGCCCTTTGATCGAGTATAACAATGCCCCCTGATCGAGTATAAAAAAGCGCCCTGGTCAAGTATAACAAAGTCCGCTGATCGAGAACAACAAAGTCACCTGTTCGGTTATAACAGTGTCCCCTGATCGAGTATAACAAAGTACCCTGATCAAGTATAACAAAGTGCCCTGATCGAGAATAACAAAGTCCCCTGATCGAGTATAACAAAGTCCATTGATCGAGTATAAGAAAGGCCCCAGACCGAATATAACAAAGTCCCAGTCGAGTAAAACAAACACCCCTGATCGAGTATAACAAAGCCCCCTGATCGAGTATAACAAAGCCCTTTAATCGAGTATAACAAAGTCCCCTGATCGAGTATAACTATGGCCCCTGATCGAGTATAACAAAGGACCCTAATGGAATATAACAAAGTCCCAAGATCGAGTATAACAAAGTCCCCTGATCGAGTATAACAAAGTCCACTGATCGAGAATAACAAAGTCCCCTCATCGAGCATAACAAAGCACCCTCATCGAGTATAAGAAAGGCCCCTGACCGAATAAAACAAAGTCCCTATTCGAGTATATACAAAGTCCCCTGATCGAGCATAACAAAGCCCCCTGATCAAGTATAACAAAGACCCCTGAAACAGTATAACAAAGTCCCTTGATCCAGTATAAGAAAGGCCCTTAATGGAGTATAACAAAGGCCCCTGATCGAGTATAACAAAGTCCCAAGATCGAGTATAACATATTCCCCTGATCAAGTATAACAAAGTCCCCTGTATTGAGAATAACAAAGTCCCCTCATCGAGCATAACAAAGCCCCCTGCTCGAGTATAAGAAAGGCCCCTGACCGAATTTAACAAAGCCCCTATTCGAGTATATACAAAGTCCCCTGATCGAGTATAACAAAGCTCCCTCATCGAGTATAACAAAGACCGCTTATCCAGTATAAAAAGTCCCTTGATGCAGCATAACAAAGGCCCTTAATGGAGCATAACAAAGGCCCCTGATCGAGTATAACAGTCCCAAGATCGAGTATAACAAAGTCCCCTGATCGAGTATAACAAAGTCCCTGAAGTCAGGTATAACAAAGCCCCTGATCGAGTATAACAAAGGTCCCCTGATCGAGTATAACTAAGTCCCCTGATCCAGAGTATAACCAAAATCCCTGGTCAAGTATAACAAAGTCCAATGATCGAGTATAACAAGGTCCCTTATCGAGAATAACAAAGTCTAGCTGATCGGGTATAACAAAGTCCCTGCTCAATTATAACAAAGTCCATGATCAGGTATAACAAAGGCCCCGAATCGAGTATAGCAAAGGCCCCTGATCCGAAAAATGAGCAAGTCCTTATCGAGGTATACTAAAAGTCCCCTGGTCGAGTAAAACAAAGTCCCCTAATCGCGTATAACAAAGGTCGCTGATCGAGAATAACAAAGTCCCGTCATCGAGTATATCAAAGCCCCCTGATCGAGTATAAGAAAGGCCCCTGATCGAGTATAACAAAGTCCCGTGGTCGAGTATAACAAAGTCCCCTGATCGAGTATAACAAACCCCTTTGATCGAGTATAACAATGCCCCCTGATCGAGTATAAAAATGCCTTTCGTCGAGTATAATAAAGTCCCCTGGTCGAGTATAACAAAGTCCCCTGATCGCGTATAACAAAGGTCGCTGATCGAGAATAACAAAGTCCCGTCATCGAGTATAACAAAGCCCCCTGATCGAGTATAAGAAAGGCCCCTGATCGAGTATAACAAAGTCCCGTGGTCGAGTATAACAAAGTCCCCTGATCGAGTATAACAAACCCCTTTGATCGAGTATAACAATGCCCCCTGATCGAGTATAAAAATGCCTTTCGTCGAGTATAATAAAGTCCCCTGGTCGAGTATAACAAAGTCCCCTGATCGAGTATAACAAAGTCCCATGATCGAGTATAACAAAGGCCCCGAATCGAGTATAACAAAGGCCCCTCGTCGAAAGTAACAAATTCCCCTGATCGAGTATAACAAAGTCCCCTGATCGAGTATAACAAAGTCCCAAGATCGAGTATAATAAAGCCCCCTGATCGAGTATAACATAGTCCCCGGAACGAGTATAACAAAGTCCCCTGGTCGAGTATAACAAAGCCCCTTCATTGAATATAACAAAGTCCCCTAATCGAGTATAACAAAGCCCCCTGATCGAGCATAACAAAATCACCTGATCGAGTAAAACACACACCCTTGATCAAGTATAACAAAGTCCCCTGATCGAATATAACAAAGACCCCTGATCGAGTATAACAAAGTCACTTGATCGAGTATAACTATGGCCCCTGATCGAGTATAACAAAGGACCCTAATGGAGTATAACAATGTCCCAAGATCGAGTATAACAAAGTCCCCTGATCGAGTATAACAAATTCCCCTGATCGAGTATAACAAAGTCCCCTGATCGAGTATAACAAAGTCCCCTGATCGTGTATAAAAAAGCCCCCTGGTCAAGTATAACAAAGTCCGCTGATCGAGTACAACAAAGTCACCTGATCGGTTATAACAAAGTCCAATGATCGAGTATAACAAGGTCCCCTTATCAAGAATAACAAAGTCCCGTGATCGAGTATAGCAAAGCCCCCTCATCGAGTATAGCAAAGCCCATGATCGAGTATAAAAAAGTCCCCTGATCGAGTACTAGAAAGTCCCCTGAAGGAGTATAACAAAGTCCCCTGATCGAGTATAACAAAGCCCCTTCATTGAATATAACAAAGTCCCCTGATCGAGTATAACAAAGTCCCCTGATCGAGTATAACAAAGACCCCTGATCGAGTATAATAAAGTCCCCTGCTCGAGTATTACTAAAGTCCCATGATCGAGTATAACAAAGGCCCCGAATCGAGTATAGCAAAGGCCCCTGGTCGAAAATAACAAAGTCCCCTGATCGAGTATACACTAAGTCCCCTGATGGACTATAACAAAGTCCCAAGATCGAGTATAACAAAGCCCGCAGTTCGAGTATAAGAAAGTCCGCTGATCGAGTATAACAAAGACCCCTGGTCGAGTATAACAAAGTCCCATGAACGAGTATAACAAAGGCCCCTTATCGAGTATAACAAAGGCCCCTGGTCGAGTATAACAAAATAAACTGATCGAGTATAAAAAAGCCCCCTGGTCAAGTATAACAAAGTCCGCTGATCGATTACAAAAAAGTCACCTGATCGGTTATAACAAAGTCCCCTGATCGAGTATAACAAGGTCCCCTTATCGAGAATAACAAAGTCCCCTGATCGAGTATAAAAAAGCCCCCTGATCGAGTATAACTAAGTGCCCAGATCGAGTATAACAAAGTCCCCTGATCGAAGATAACAAAGTTCCCTAATGGAGTATAACAAAGTCCCAAGATAGAGTATAACAAAGTCCTCTGATCGAGTATAACAAAGCCCCCTCATCGAGTATAACAAAGTCCCCTGATCGAGTATAACTAAGTGCCCTAATCGAGTATAACAAAGGACTCTAATGGCGTATAAAAAAGTCCCAAGATCGAGTATAAAAATGTCCCCTCATCGAGTATAACAAAGTCCACTGATCGAGTATAACAAAGTCCCCTGATCGAGTATAACACAGACCCCTGATCAAGAATAACAAAGTCCCCTGATCGAGTATAACAAAGTCCTCTAGTCGAGTATTACAACGTCCCCTGGTCGCGTATAACTAAGTCCCCTCATCGAGTATAACAAAGGACCCTAATGGAGTATAACAAAGGCCCAAGATAGAGTATAAAAAGGTCCTGTGATCGAGTATAGCAAAGTCCCCTGATCGAGTATAACAAAGTCCCGTCATCGAGTATAACAAAGCCCCCTGATCGAGTATGAGAAAGGTACCTGATCGAATATAACAATGTCCCTAGTCGAGTATATACAAACTCCCCTGTTCGAGTATAACAAAGTGCCCAGATCGAGTTTAACAAAGTAACCTGATCAAGTATAACAATGCCCCTCATCGAGTATAAAAAAGCCCCCTGGTCGAGTATAACAAAGTCCCCTGGTCGAGTATACCAATGTCCCATGATCGAGTATAACAAAGTCCCAAGATCGAGTATAACAAAGCCCCCAGATCGAGTATAACAAAGTCCGCTGATCGATTACAACAAAGTCACCTGACCGGTTATAACAAAGTCCCCTGAACGAGCATAAAAAAGTCCCCTAATCGAGAATATCAAATTCCCCATATCGAGTATAGCAAAGCCCCCTGATTGAGTATAACAAAGTCCCCTGATCGAGTATAACAAAGTCCCCTGATCGAGTAAAACAAACACCCCTGATCGAGTATAACAAAGACCCCTGATCGAGTATAACAAAGCCCCCTGATCGGGTATAACAAAGTCCCCTGATCGCTTATAACTAAGTCCCCTGATCGAGAATAACAAAGGACCGTAATGGCGTAAAACAAAGTCCTATGATCGAGTATAACAAAGACCCTTTATCGAGTATAACAAAGGCCCCTAGTCGAGTATAACAAAATAAACTGATCGAGTATAAAAAAGCCCCCTGGTCAAGTATAACAAAGTCCGCTGATCGATTACAAAAAAGTCACATGATCGGTTATAACAAAGTCCCCTGATCGAGTATAACAAGGTCCCCTTATCAAGAATAACAAAGTCCCCTGATCGAGTATAACAAAGCCCCCTGATCGAGTATAACTAAGTGCCCAGATCGAGTATAACAAAGTCCCCTGATCGAAGATAACAAAGGCCCCTAATGGAGTATAACAAAGTCCCAAGATAGAGTATAACAAAGTCCTCTGATCGAGTATAACAAAGCCCCCTCATCGAGTATAACAAAGTCCCCTGATCGAGTATAACTAAGTGCCCTAATCGAGTATAACAAAGGACGCTAATGGCGTATAAAAAAGTCCCAAGATCGAGTATAAAAATGTCCCCTCATCGAGTATAACAAAGTCCACTGATCGAGTATAACAAAGTCCCCTGATCGAGTATAACACAGACCCTTGATCAAGAAAAACAAAGTCCCCTTGATCGAGTATAACAAAGTCCTCTAGTCGAGTATTACAACGTCCCCTGGTCGAGTAGAACAAAGTCCCCTAATCGAGCATAACTAAGTCCCCTCATCGAGTATAACAAAGGACCCTAATGGAGTATAACAAAGGCCCAAGATAGAGTATAATAAGGTCCTGTGATCGAGTATAGCAAAGTCCCCTGATCGAGTATAACAAAGTCCCGTCATCGAGTATAACAAAGCCCCCTGATCGAGTATGAGAAAGGTACCTGATCGAATATAACAATGTCCCTAGTCGAGTATATACAAACTCCCCTGATCGAGTATAACAAAGTGCCCAGATCGAGTTTAACAAAGTAACCTGATCGAGTATAACAATGCCCCTCATCGAGTATAAAAAAGCCCCCTGGTCGAGTATAACAAAGTCCCCTGGTCGAGTATACCAATGTCCCATGATCGAGTATAACAAAGTCCCAAGATCGAGTATAACAAAGCCCCCAGATCGAGTATAACAAAGTCCGCTGATCGATTACAACAAAGTCACCTGACCGGTTATAACAAAGTCCCCTGAACGAGTATAAAAAAGTCCCCTAATCGAGAATATCAAATTCCCCATATCGAGTATAGCAAAGCCCCCTGATTGCGTATAGGAAAACCCAGGATCGAGTATAAAAAAGTCCCCTGATCGAGTATAACAAAATCCCCTTATCGAGTATAATAAAGCCCCCTGATCGAGTATAACAAAGTCCCCTGATCGAGTATAACAAAGTCCCCTGATCGAGTAAAACAAACACCCCTGATCGAGTATAACAAAGACCCCTGATCGAGTATAACAAAGCCCCCTGATCGAGTATAACAAAGTCCCCTGATCGCTTATAACTAAGTCCCCTAATCGAGAATAACAAAGGACCGTAATGGCGTAAAACAAAGTCCTATGATCGAGTATAACAAAGACCCTTTATCGAGTATAACAAAGGCCCCTGGTCGAGTATAACAAAATAAACTGATCGAGTATAAAAAAGCCCCCTGGTCAAGTATAACAAAGTCCGCTGATCGATTACAAAAAAGTCACCTGATCGGTTATAACAAAGTGCCCTGATCGAGTATAACAAGGTCCCCTTATCGAGAATAACAAAGTCCCCTGAACGAGTAAAACAAAGCCCCCTGATCGAGTATAACTAAGTGCCCAGATCGAGTATAACAAAGTCCCCTGATCGAAGATAACAAAGGCCCCTAATGGAGTATAACAAAGTCCCAAGATAGAGTATAACAAAGTCCTCTGATCGAGTATAACAAAGCCCCCTCATCGAGTATAACAAAGTCCCCTGATCGAGTATAACTAAGTGCCCTAATCGAGTATAACAAAGGACTCTAATGGCGTATAAAAAAGTCCCAAGATCGAGTATAAAAATGTCCCCTCATCGAGTATAACAAAGTCCACTGATCGAGTATAACAAAGTCCCCTGATCGAGTATAACACAGACCCCTGATCAAGAATAACAAAGTCCCCTGATCGAGTATAACAAAGTCCTCTAGTCGAGTATTACAACGTCCCCTGGTCGAGTATAACAAAGTCCCCTAATCGAGCATAACTAAGTCCCCTCATCGAGTATAACAAAGGACCCTAATGGAGTATAACAAAGGCCCAAGATAGAGTATAATAAGGTCCTGTGATCGAGTATAGCAAAGTCCCCTGATCGAGTATAACAAAGTCCCGTCATCGAGTATAATAAAGCCCATTGATCGAGTATGAGAAAGGTACCTGATCGAATATAACAATGTCCCTAGTCGAGTATATACAAACTCCCCTGTTCGAGTATAACAAAGTGCCCAGATCGAGTTTAACAAAGTAACCTGATCAAGTATAACAATGCCCCTCATCGAGTATAAAAAAGCCCCCTGGTCGAGTATAACAAAGTCCCCTGGTCGAGTATACCAATGTCCCATGATCGAGTATAACAAAGTCCCAAGATCGAGTATAACAAAGCCCCCAGATCGAGTATAACAAAGTCCGCTGATCGATTACAACAAAGTCACCTGACCGGTTATAACAAAGTCCCCTGAACGAGTATAAAAAAGTCCCCTAATCGAGAATATCAAATTCCCCATATCGAATATAGCAAAGCCCCCTGATTGAGTATAACAAAGTCCCCTGCCCCCTGATTGAGTATAACAAAGTCCCCTGATCGAGTATAACAAAGTCCCCTGATCGAGTAAAACAAACACCCCTGATCGAGTATAACAAAGACCCCTGATCGAGTATAACAAAGCCCCCTGATCGAGTATAACAAAGTCCCCTGATCGCTTATAACTAAGTCCCCTAATCGAGAATAACAAAGGACCGTAATGGCGTAAAACAAAGTCCTATGATCGAGTATAACAAAGACCCTTTATCGAGTATAACAAAGGCCCCTGGTCGAGTATAACAAAATCCCCTGATCGAGTATAACAAAGTCCCCTAATCGAGTATAAAAAAGTCCCCTGATTGAGAAAAAACAAACACCCCTTATCGAGTATAACAAAGTCCCCTGATCGAGTATAACAAAGCCCCCTGATCGAGTATAACAAAGTCCCCTGATCGCTTATAACTAAGTCCCCTGATCGAGTATAACAATGGACCCTAATGGCGTATAACAAAGTCCCAAGATCGAGTATAACAAAGTACCCTGATCGAGTATAACAAAGTCCCCTGATCGAGAATAACAAAGTCTCCTGATCGAGTATAACAAAGTCCACTGAACGCGTATAACGAAGTCACATAATTCAGTATAAAAAAGTCCCCTTATTCAGTATAACAAAGGCCCCTAATGGAGTGTAACAAAGGCCCTTGTTCGAGTATAACAAAGCCCCCTCATCGAGTTTAACAGACCCTGATCGGGTATAACAAGGTCCCATTATCGGGTAACAATGCATTTAAATCAGTATAACAAAAAGGCCCCTCGTCAAAATATAATTACAAGTCGAATTATAACAAAAGTCCCCCTAATCGAGTATAGCAAAGGCCTTCATCGAGTGTAACAAAGGCCCTGGTCGAGTATAACAAATTCCATGATCGAGTATAACAAAGTCACACAAATAAAGTATAAAAATTACCTAGTCGAGAAAAACCAAGCTTGCACAGTCGAGGTATATAACAAAGTCCCTGATCGAGTGTAACAAAGCCCCCTGATCCGGGCTAACTTAGTCCCTGATCATGCGCTAAGTCCTGAATAAAGTATAACAATGGACCCTAATGGCGTATAACAAAGTCCCAAGATCGAGTATAACAAAGTACCCTGATCGAGTATAACAAAGTCCCCTGATCGAGAATAACAAAGTCCCCTGATCGAGTATAAGAAAGTCCACTGAACGCGTATAACAAAGTCACATAATTTAGCATAAAAAAGTCCCCTAATTCAGTATAACAAAGTCCCCTGATCGAGTATAACAAAGCCCCCTCATCGAGTTTAACAAAACCACCTTATCGAGTATAATAAAGTCCCCTTTTCGAGTATAATAAAGCCCCCTCATCGAGTATAACAAAGTCCCCAGATCGAGTATAACAAAGTCCCCTGATCGAGTATAACAAGAATCCTGATCGAAAATTATAACCAGCCCCTGATCGAGTATAACCCAGTCCCGCGGTCATATAACTAAGTCCCTGATCGAGTATAACAATGAACTGTTGGCGTATAACAAAGTCCCAAGATCGAGTATAACAAAGTACCCTGATCGAGTATAACAAAGTCCCCTGATCGAGAATAACAAAGTCCCCTGATCGAGTATAACAAAGTCCACTGAACGCGTATAACGAAGTCACATAATTCAGTATAAAAAAGTCCCCTTATTCAGTATAACAAAGGCCCCTAATGGAGTGTAACAAAGGCCCTTGTTCGAGTATAACAAAGCCCCCTCATCGAGTTTAACAAAACCCCCTGATCGAGTATAATAAAGTCCCCTTTTCGAGTATAATAAAGCCCCCTCATCGAGTATAACAAAGTCCCCAGATCGAGTATAACAAAGTCCCCTGGTCGGGTATAACAAAGTCCCCTGATCAAATATAACAAAGCCCCCTCAACGAGTATAACAAATTACCCTGATCGAGTATAACAAAGTCCCCTAATCGAGTATAACAAAGCCCCCTGATCGAGTATAACAAAATCCCCTGGTCGAGTATAACAAAGTCTCCTAGTCGAGTATAACAAAGTCCCCTGATCGAGTATAACAAAGCCCCCTCTTCCAGATTAACAAAACTCCCTGATCAAGTATATAAAAGTCGCCTGGTCGAGTATAACAAATTCCCATGATAGAGTATGACAAAGGACCCTTATGAAGTATAACAAAGACCCCTGGTCGAGTATAACAAAGTCAACTGATCGAGTATAACAAAGTCCCCTAATCGAGTATAACAAAGTCCCCTAATCGAGAATAACAAAGCCCCCTAATCGAGTATAACAAAGTCCCCTGATCGGGAGCCAACAAAGACCCTGATCGAGTATAACAAAGTCCATTATCGAGTATAACAATTTGCCCCGAATCGAGTATAACAAGGCCCTCATCCGAAAATAACAAATTCCCTGATCAGGCATAACAAAGTCCCCTAATCAAGAGTATAAAAAGTCCCTGATCAAAGGAAAAAACAAGCACTGATCGAGTATAACAAAGTCCCTGATCGAGTATACTTGAACCCTGATCCGGTATACCCAAAGTCCCCCTGGTCAGGTATAACAAGGTCGCCATCGAGAATAACGAAGTCTGATCGAGAATAACAAAGTCCCCTGATCGAGTATAACAAAGTCCACTGAACGCGTATAACAAAGTCACATAATTCAGTATAAAAAAGTCCCCTTATTCAGTATAACAAAGGCCCCTATTGGAGTGTAACAAAGGCCCTTGTTCGAGTATAACAAAGTCCCCTGATCGAGAATAACAAAGACCCCTGATCGAGTATAACAAAGTCCCATTATCGAGTATAACAATGGCCCCGAATCGAGTATAACAAAGGCCCCTCGTCGAAAATAACAAATTCCCCTGATCGAGTATAACAAAGTCCCCTAATCGAGTATAACAAAGACCCTTTATCGAGTATAACAAAGGCCCCTGGTCGAGTATAACAAAATCCTCTGATCGAGTATAACAAAGTCCCCTAATCGAGTATAAAAAATCCCCTGATCGATAAAAAACAAACACCCCTGATCGAGTATAACAAAGTCCCCTGATCGAGTATAACAAAGCCCCCTGATCGAGTATAACTTAGTCCCCTGATCGCTTATAACTAAGTCCCCTGATCGAGTATAACAATGGACCCTAATGGCGTATAACAAAGTCCCAAGATCGAGTATAACAAAGTACCCTGATCGAGTATAACAAAGTCACCTGATCGAGAATAACAAAGTCCCCTGATCGAGTATAACAAAGTCCACTGAACGCGTATAACAAAGTCACATAATTCAGTATAAAAAAGTCCCCTGATCGAGTATAACAAAGCCCCCTCATCGAGTTTAACAAAAACCCCTGATCGAGTATAATAAAGTCCCCTTTTCGAGTATAATAAAGCCCCCTCATCGAATATAACAAAGTCCCCAGATCGAGTATAACAAAGTCCCCTGATCGAGTATAACAAATTCCCCTGATCGAGAATAACAAAGCCCCCTAATCGAGTATAACTTAGCCCCCTGATCGCTTATAACTAAGTCCCCTGATCGAGTATAACAATGGACCCTAATGGCGTATAACAAAGTCCCAAGATCGAGTATAACAAAGTACCCTAATCGAGTATAACAAAGTCCCCTGATCGAGAATAACAAAGTCCCCTGATCGAGTATAACAAAGTCCACTGAACGCGTATAACAAAGTCACATAATTCAGTATAAAAAAGTCCCCTTATTCAGTATAACAAAGGCCCCTAATGGAGTGTAACAAAGGCCCTTGTACGAGTATAACAAAGCCCCCTCATCGAGTTTAACAGAAGCTTGATCAGGTATAATAAGGTCACTTTTCAGGTATAATAAAGCCCCCTCTCAGGCCTGGCTCAGATCCCAGATCGAGTATAACAAAGAACCCTGGTCCGGAGTATAACTAAAGTCCTGATCAAATATAACAAGCCCCTCAACAGGTATAACAAATTACCTGATCGAGTATAACAAAAGTCCCTAATCCCCAGAGGTATAACAAGCCCCCTGATCGAGTATAACAAAATCCCTGGTCAGTATAACAAGTCCCCTAGTCGAGTATAACAAGTCCCCTGATCGAGTATAACAAAGCCCCTCTTCAGATTAACAAAACTCCCTGATCAAGTATATAAAAGTCCCCTGGTCGAGTATAACAAATTCCCATATAGAGTATGACAAAGGACCCTTATGAAGTATAACAAAGGCCCCTGGTCGAGTATAACAAAGTCAACTGATCGAGTATAACAAAGTCCCCTAATCGAGTATAACAAAGTTCCCTAATCGAGAATAACAAAGCCCCCTAATCGAGTATAACAAAGGTCCCTGATCGAGTATAACAAAGACCCGTGATCGAATTTAACAAAGTCCACTGATCGATTATAACAAAGTCCCCTGATAGAGTATAACAAAGCCCCCTGATCGAGTATAACAAAGTCCCATGATCGAGTATAACAATGGACCCTAATGGAGTATAACAAAGTACCAAGATCGAGTATAACAAAGTCCCCTGTATCGAGAATAACAAAGTCCCCTCATCGAGCATAACAAAGCCCCCTGCTCGAGTATAAGAAAGGCCCATAACCGAATATAACAAAGTCCCTATTCGAGTAGATACAAAGTCCCTTGATCGAGTATAACAAAGCCCCCTGATCGAGTATAACAAAGACCGCTGATCCAGTATAACAAAGTCCCATGATCCAGTATAAAAAAGGCCCTTAATGGAGTATAACAAAGGCCCTTGATCGAGTATAACACAGTCCCAACATCGAGTATAACAAAGTCCCCTTATCAAGTATAACAAAGTCCCCTGATCGAGTATAACAAAGTCCCCTTATCGAGCATAATAAAGCCCCTGATCGAGTATAACAAAGTTACCTAATCGAGTATAACAAAGCCCCCTGGTTCGAGTAAACAAAGTCCCCTGGTCGAGTACAACAAGTCCCCTGATCGAGTATAACAAAGCCCTCTGATCGAGTATAACAAAGCAAACTGATCGATTATAAAAAAGGTACCATGATCGAGTATAACAAAGGCCCCTTATCGAATATAACAAAGGCCCCCTAGGCGAGTTTAACAAAATCCCCTAATCGAGTATATTAAATTCCCCTTATCGAGTATAACAAAGTCCCCTGATCGAGTATAACAAAGCCCCCTGATCGAGTATAACAAAGTCCCCTGGTCGAGTATAACAAAGTCCCCTGGTCGAGTATAACAAAGTCCCCTGGTCGAGTATAACAAAGTCCCCTAATCGAGCATAACTAAGTCCCCTGATCGAGTATAACAAAGTCCCCTGGTCGAGTATAACAAAGTCCCCTGGTCGAGTATAACAAAGTCCCAAGGTCGAGTATAACAAAGTCCTCTGATCGAGTATAACAAATATCCCTGATCGAGTATAACAAAGTCCCGTCATCAAGTATAACAAAGCCCCCTAATCGAGTATAAGAAAGGCACCTGATCGAATATAACAATGTCCTTAGTCGAGTATATACAAAGTCCCCAGATCGAGTATAACAAAGTCCACTGAACGAGTATAACAATGCCCCCTCATCGACTATAAAAAAGCCCCCTGGTCGAGTATAACAAAGTCCCTGATCAAGTATAACAAAGCCCTCTGATCGAGTAGAACAAAGTACCCTCATCGAGTATAAAAAAGCCCCCTGGTCGAGTATAACAAAGTCCCCTGGTAGAGTATAACAAAGTCCCATGATCGAGTATAACAAAGGCCCCGAATCGAGTATAACAAATGCCCCTGGTCGAAAATAACAAAGTCTCCTGATCGAGTATAATAAAGTCCCCTGATCGAGTATAACAAAGTCCCAAGATCGAGTATAACAAAGACCCCAGATCGAGTATAACAAAGTCCGCTGATCGATTACAACAAAGTCACCTGATCGGTTATAATAAAGTCCCCTGAACGAGTATAACAAAGTCCCCTTATCGAGAATAACAAATTCCCCTGATCGAGTATAGCAAATCCCCCTGATCGAGTATAGCAAAACCCATGATCGAGTATAATAAAGTCACCTGATCGAGTATAATAAAGTCCTAAGATCGAGTATAACAAAGTTTTCCCAGACTGAGCTTAACAAAGTCCGCTGACTGATTACAACAAAGTCACCTTGATCGGTTATAAATAAAGTCCCTGAACGAGTATAAATAAAAGGCCCTGGTCGAGTATAACAAAGTCCCCGTCGAGTATAACAAAGTCCCATGTTCAGTACATAACAAAGTCTCAAGATCGAGTATAACACAGTCCCAAGATCGAGTATAACAAAGTCCCCTTATCGAGTATAACAAAGTACCCTGATCGAGTATAACAAAGTCCCCTTATCCAGCATAATAAAGCCCCTGATCGAGTATAACAAAGTTACCTAATCGAGTATAACAAAGCCCCCTGGTTCGAGTAAACAAAGTCCCCTGGTCGAGTACAACAAAGTCCCCTGATCGAGCATAACAAAGCCCTCTGATCGAGTATAACAAAGCAAACTGATCGATTATAAAAACGGTACCATGATCGTGTATAACAAAGGCCCCTTATCGAATATAACAAAGGCCCCTAGGCGAGTATAACAAAATCCCTGATCGAAAGTATATTAAATTCTCTTATTTAGTATATAACAAAGTCCCCTGATCGAGTATAACAAAGCCCCCTGATCGAGTATAACAAAGTCCTCGTCGAGTAAGCAACAAAGTCCCCTGGTCGAGTATAACAAAGTCCCCTGGTCGAGTATATAACAAAGTCCCCTAATCGAGCATACAATCTGTCCGGATCGAGTATAACAAAGGACCCTAATGGAGTATAACAAACTACCCTGGTCGAGTATAACAAAGTCCTCTGATCGAGTATATCAAAGTCCCCAGATCGAGTATAACAAAGTCCCGTCATCGAGTATAACAAAGCCCCCTAATCGAGTATAAGAAAGGCACCTGATCGAATATAACAATATTCCTAGTCGAGTATATACAAAGTCCCCTGATCGAGTATAACAAAGTCCCCAGATCGAGTATAACAAAGTCCCCTCATCGAGTATAACAATCCCCACTCATCGAGTATACAAAAGCCCACTTGTCGCGTATAACAAAGTCCCTGATCAAGTATAACAAAGCCCTCTGATCGAGTAGAACTAAGCCCCCTCATCGAGTATAAAAAAGCCCCCTGGTCGAATATAACAAAATCCCCTGGTCGAGTATAACAAAGTCCCAAGATCGAGTATTTCAAAAGCCCCGAATCGAGTATAACAAAGGCCACTGGTCGAAAATAACAATGTCCCCTGATCGAGTATAATAGAGTCCCCTGATCGAGTATAAGAAAGTCCCAAGATCGAGTATAACAAAGCCCCCAGATCGAGTATAACAAAGTCCGATGATCGATTACAACAAAATCACCTGATCGGTTATAACAAAGTCCCCTGAACGAGTATAACAAAGTCCCCTGATCGAGTATAA
>NW_024756586.1:70000-75383 GCF_018991925.1 Homarus americanus | reverse complement strand
CTTTACGTGGTTAATTCAACCCAAAGGGTACAGCGGAAAGTGAAGCAGCGTAAAGTGAACAACATAACATATGGGATTAATTGAAATAGAGACGGGCCGACCCCCAAACTCCACTTTTTGACGACACCAACGATGTTGTAGTAAAGATATTATCTTAACTTTTATGATGGTATGCAGACACAATTAATAATTAGAGAAATATCAATAATATTAGTTTTTTAACACTTACATTAGTAGAAAAAGTGGCTAGGGCACCACGGGGATGGGGGTTGGTTCGAGGGAAAGGCAGATTATTGGCCCTCACCTGTATCTGTCAATTGTATCCTCCACCAAGGAAGCGCAGGGCCTCTTTGTCAACACCCTCAAAGTCCATATAAGTCCATATCCTCACTATAATTATCACTATCACTGACTTGCGGCTGTGGTGGGTGGCGGGTGAAAAACTCGGTAATGTTTTGATGACTAAGCGACCTTGTCGCATCCTGCCCTTGCCCTTCCAGTATATGAGTAGATGAACGCGTTAAGTGAAAGTTCGGTTCTGTGAGCACAGCGTATGTAATCAGCGTAAAGTGAAACGCGTAAAGCAGGGGTACAACTGTGTGTGTGTGTGTGTATATATATATATATATGTAACCGGTCGGAATTTGCTGGACTTTAATTTCTCACTTGACTTGGGGTTTATTAAAATTTAATAGATGGTAAAGGCAGTGGAAGCGCCCCTTTGAAAAAAATCCCGAACCAGCACAAGAACACTTAAATCTACTACACAAAATGAACTGTCCGTGACCCGTGGAAGGATAGCGTCTGTGACTGGGATGAATGAGACACACTGTAAAATTTAGACACTTATATTCCCTCCAACACTACAAACACAATCAATAATGGTACACCAATATGCGCACCTCTTAACTTAAACTTTAAACACTACTCTGGGGAATAAAAGTTATACATGACATAGAAATTAATAGAAACACAGGCAACAATAAATTTGAAGTATTAAGAAATGTTGTTTGCACACATGAACAGGCCTTAAGGGCTTTCACAAAATAATATCAGTCACTTAGGAAATGGTACTAAAAAATAAGAAATTAAATACTCCACAATGAATAGGCCTTAAGGGTCTTCAACAAAATAATATCAGTCACTGAGGAATGGTAATAAAAGATAAGAAATTAAATACTCTACAATGAATAGGCCTTAAGGGCTTTCAGCAAAATAATATCACTCAACAAAATTATAGCACCTCAACAGGTGTACACTTCCTAACCTAACCTAACCACTGCTCTGGGGAACAAGGTTATACCTGAGATCAGAATTATGAAGAATTAGAGGCATTAAAAGAATCAAATCACAGTATCACTCTGGTTCCACTTAATGGCACAAACATTCAAAAAAACACTACTATCAAAATTATTTAAGAAATATTAAACTACACACGTCAAGATAATATCAGTCTGAGGAATGGTGTTAACTACACCCGTGATAAGGAAGATAAAATGTTCCTCTAGGTATCTCCTAGAGTCCTAGATTCACGGTCTCAGTGTGTGACCATTAATATACTCAGATAGCCTCAGTGTACTCCCAGTGCGTCCATAAAGCGGAAGGGAGTGAGCCAATCAGACCTTGTACAGTTGAGAGAAACTTTAGCTTCCCGTTAGCAAGAGGGTTTCACTAGCTGCTCGGGACATGTGGGGTTGTGCACCGGAGTGGTAAGAACTGATCACCCACTGCTGATGCTGGTCCCGTGACGTTTTAGTTGTCGGGAGCACTCGTTCACTCAAGAGATCCTTTGCTACCCCGCTAAACAGTGACAGGCCTACACTGATCGGTCCAATGGCGACAATCGCCACCCTCAATCATCAACGGCAGTCAATCTCTCGCAGTCAACTCCGGTCAACTCCAGTCAACTCCAATCAACTCCAATCAACTCCAATCAAGTGGGTTCTGACGGAAACCCTGAAATGAACTCACTGTTAGCTCTAGTTTACTTTATCACTGCCCTATCTAACCCTGTCTGAGATCGAATGGGACTTACTTGTTATACTGCAATAGCGCAGCACAGGTGACTAGGCCACGTGACTATTTCTGATGGACGCGCGGAACGTCTTGTCTGTGTGAATGCTCTCCGGGACTGGCCTAGCCAGCATCGCGTCTACCCAAGGCGCTAGCTTGGGCCTACGTGATATATTTACCGCCTAACTAATAACTCCTTGGGACACCCGTAACATTATTCAGACTGCTAAACGATCTATAATAATTTCAAATTCAATAATAGTCCCTTAACTTCATGAATCGCATCATTATTAATTCGGTAAATTACATTTAATATCATATAGGCCTAGTTCCGCAGTCTCTCGCTATGAGCAGGCAGCGCTCCCTCCCCTCAGATGACCTTGAACGCTCAGTATCACTCATGGCGGGGCATTTGACCTTACTCTGAAATTTCTGAATATTACAATCGACCCCCCTAAAAAAAGACAGCACTGTCCTCATGTGCTGAGAAAACATGCATACGACCCCCCTAAAATTTTGTTCTAAGGACTGCACCTCACCCCTTTTGCTAAATGCAGCATTCCCGTCTTCTCTTCTCTCCTTTTCTCTCCCGCTAACACTCGACCCCCCTAAAAAAAGACAGCACTGCCCTCATGTGCTGAGAGAACAACTTAGAACCCACCTTCAACTCTGTACTATTCCACTCGCAGCTAGCAACTCCATTTCTTCCTAGCCCAACTCAATCCAACCAGAACATCACACTCCCCTTTTGCCTGGCCCTTAACTAGAGAACCAATGTCAAAATTAATACCAGCCCAAAACAAACATGCTCTCCTTTGGCCTGGCCCTTGAACAAAGAGGAACCAGTGTCAAAAAAATACACAGTCCAAAACAAGCATGCTCTCCTTTTGCCTGGCCCTTGAACTAAGAGGCACCAGTGTCAAAAAAAATACACAGTCCAAAACAAGCATGCTCTCCTTTTGCCTGGCCCTTGAGCTAAGAGGAACCAGTGTCAAAAGCAATAACCAGTCCAAAACAAACATGCTCTCCTTTTGCCTGGCCCTTGAGCTAAGAGGAACCAGTGTCAAAACAATACTCAGTCCACGTCTCGGGCATATTTGGCAGGCCAACCCTCTGACAATGTACCAGCCCACATAATGAGGCCCTGGACATTACAACGTACTCTCAATCGCTCATGACGGCAACTCAATCCGCTCATGGCCCAGCAACCACTACTCGGCACGCCTATACGGCCTAACCATCTCTCCAATCCCTCACGCTTCCTGCAACTCCTCCAACTCACCCCTACAACCTGCCTTTTCTCATTACCATGCACTAAACTGTAATGGAGTGGAAACCCCGTCTTGTCTCTCAGCTGGGAGGCTCGATCAACCTCCTCTGGAACTACTTCGTGCCCTATATTTCCACTTGGACCTCACACTTCCTTGACTGCTGGACGTGTGCCTGACATTACCCTTGTTTCCTCCTGAACCGTTGAATGTGTGCCTGAGACTCCCACTTGAACCTGTTTACCTGTGCTTGATAAATCCCTCTTTAGGTCTCCGAACTCCTCTCTCAGCTGTACCCAAGGTCCTTGTGTCTCTCTTCCTCCTCATACACATCTCTGTTGTCAAGCCCTAACCAGCTCAGTCCGGGCACAGGGGATGAGCATCAGTGCGGTTCAATCCCTACCATTGCTAACCAACACATGATGGGTTCATTATCCCAACCACAGTACTATCAGTCCGACATTAAAACTACGGTCTGCTACCATTTTGTAACCGATTCGAATTTGCTGGACTTTAATTTCTCACTTGACTTGGGGTTTATTAAAAATTTAATAGATGGTAAGGCAGTGGGCGCCCTCTGAGAAAATCGAACCAAACACAAGAGAACCCGCCAAATCCTACTACACAAATGAACTGTCCGTGACCCGTGGAAGGATAGCGTCTGTGACTGGGATGAATGAGACACACTGTAAAATTTAGACACTTATATTCCTCAACACTAAAACACAATCAAATAATGGTACACCAATATGGCACCTCTTAACTTAAACTTCAACCACTACTCTGGGGAATAAAAAGTTATACATGACATAGAAATTATTAGAAACACAGGCAACAATAAATTTAAAGAGTATTAGAAATGTTAATTGCACATATGAACAGGCCTTAAGGCTTTTCCCAAAAATAATATCAGTCACTTAGGAAATGGTACTAAAAATAAGAATTAAAATACTCCACAATGAATAGGCCTTAAGGGCTTTCAGCAAAGATAATATATCAGTCACTGAGGGAAATGGTAATAAAATTTAAGGAATTAAATACTCTACACTGAATAAGAAGCCTTAGGGCTTTCAGCAAAATAATATCACTCAACAAGGTATAGCACCCCAACGGGTGTACTTCTAACCTAACCTAACCACTATGGGGAACAAGGTTATACCTGAGATCAAATTATGAAGAATTAGAGGCATTAAAAGAATCAAATCACAGTATCACTCTGGTTTCACTTAATGGCACAAACATTCAAAAACACTACTATCAAAATTATTTAAGAAATATTAAACTACACGTAAAGATAATATCAGTCTGAGGAATGGTGTTAACTACACCCGTGATAAAGGAAGATAAAATGTTCCTCTAGGTATCTCCTAGAGTCCTAGACTCCCACGGTCTCAGTGTGTGACCATTAATATACTCAGATAGCCTCAGTGTACTCCCAGTCGTCCATAGCGAGGAAGAGTGAGCCAATCAGACCTTGTACAGTTGAGAGAAACTTTTGCTTCCGTTAGCAAGAGAGGGACACTAGCTGCCGGATATGGGGAGTTGTGCACGGGGTGGTAGAACTGATCACCCACTGCTGATGCTGGTCCCGTGTCGTTTTACACCCAGTTGTCGGGAGCACTCGTTCACTCAGAATCCTTTGCTGCACTTCAGCGTGACAGGCTACACTGATCGGTCAATGGCGACAATCGCCACCCTCAATCATCAGCGGCAATTCGGCGGCAGTCAATCTCTGCGCCAGTCAACTCCAATCAACTCAATCAGCTCAATCAAGTGGGTTCTGGCGGAAACCTGAAATGAACTCTCACTGTTAGCTCTAGTTTACTTTATCACTGCCCTATCTAACCCTGTCTGAGATCAGATAGGGACTTACTTGTTATACTGCAATAGTGCCTTTAGGTGACTAGGCCGCGTGACTATTTCCTGATGGGCCTTGAACGTCTTGTCTGTGTGACTGCTCTCGGGACTGGGGAAGGAGCCATCTCGTGTGAAATGCTCCCCAAAGCTAGCTTAGCGGAGCCCTCTGTGATATATTTTCCGCCTAACTAATAACTCCTTGGGACACCCGTAACATTATTCAGACTGTAAACGATCTATAATAA
>NW_024756586.1:0-67500 GCF_018991925.1 Homarus americanus | reverse complement strand
AGAAAGGACTGCTAAGTAATGTGAAAGGCATTTGTCTATGAAAAGATGTAAAAGTCACGTAAGGTTTGAGCCAATATTATAGATATAGGTATATTCCTCATCAATGAATTCTGGACTGTAAATTCTCCAAAGCCGCATTAAAAACATTGTTAGAGAAAATACTGACTGTTTGACTCTATTATAGATGGGCAGACTAAACTAAATGAATGTATGAACACACATTAGTTGGTTTCTATAAATACTGAACTTAAAAAGTGTTACCTATTCTGTGTATCGGAATGATCTAGGAATGGCAATTTACAGTCTTGCTCTAATTCCACAGTGAGATTTGATGGGGGCTAAGTTATTAAGTTGTGGCAGGAAAGCGAAACTTTGCAAATTTAAATAAGCTTGGTGGCGTCATTGCTCGAAAAAGCAGATGGGGCTGTACCTTTTATGAGTTAATTGTATAAAGGCGGCATTAGTACCAGCAGATGGCATGGGCTGTACCTTTATGAGTTAATTGTATAAAGTGACGTCATTACTCAACAGATGGCAGGGCTGTATCTTTATGAGTTAATTGTATAAAGTGACGTCAGTACTCAACTTAGATGAAGCGTGGGCTGTACCCTTTAAGAGTTAATTGTATAAAAGTGGCGATCCCTCGGTACTCAACAGATGGTGGGGGCTGTACCTTTTAGAGTTCATTATATAAAAGTGACGTCATTATAAACAGATGGCGGGGCTGTACCTTACAAGAGTTCATTATATAAAGTGACGTTAGTACTCAACAGATGGCGAGGGGCTGTACCTTTATAAGTTAATTGTATGTAAGAAGTGACGTCAATTACTCAACAGATGGCGTGGGCTGTACCTTTTTAGAGTTCATTAAAGTGGCGTCATTACTCAACAGATGGCGGGGGCTGTACCTTTTAAGTTCATTATATAAAAGTGTTAGTACTCCAGCAGATGGCGGGGGCTGTACCTTTTATAAGTTAATTGTATAAAGTGACGTCAGTACTCAACAGATGGCGTGGGCTGTACCTTTTAAGAGTTCATTATATATAAAGTGGCGTCAGTACTCAACAGATGGGGGCTGTACCTTTTAAGAGTTCATTATATACAAAAGAGTGACGTCATTACTCAACAGATGGCCGAGGGCTGTACCTTTTAAAGAGTTCATTATATAAAGTGGCGTTAGTACTCAGCAGTCGCGGGGCTGTACCTTTTATAAGTTAATTGTATAAAGTGACGTCAGTACTCAACAGATGGCGTGGGCTGTACCTTTTAAGAGTTCATTATATATAAAAGTGACGTCATTACTCAACAGATGGCGGGGCTGTGTACCTTTTAGAGTTCAGATATATAAAGTGACGTTAGTACTCAACAGATGGAGACTGTACCTTTTTATAAGTTAATTGTATAAAGTGACGTCAGTACTCAACAGATGGCGTGGGCTGTACCTTTTATAAGTTAATTGCATATATTACGTAATTTCCTTCTTCTCCAAACAATTAAAGTATTTCACAAGTATTAATATTCCTCCCCAGATATTAAAAGGCCCTCCTAGCCCTTTAAAGAATTCCCCAATAGTTCTCCACAGCCTCAACGATTCCCTCCTAGCCCTCAATACACTTTCCCAACCCTTGATAGTCTTCCCCAACCCTTGATAGTCTTCCCCAACCCTTGATAGTCTTCCCAGCCCTTGATGGTCTTCCCCAACCCTTGAGTAGTCTTCCCCAACCCTTGATAGTCTTCCCCAACCCATGATGAGTCCTTCCCCCCAACCTTGATAATCTTCCCCACCCTTAATAGTCTTCCCCAACACTTCGCCGTCCTCCCAACCCATGGTGGTGCTGCAACCCATGACAGTCTTCCCCAACCCTTGACACTCTTCCCCAATCCTTGATGGTGCTTCCCCAACCTTTCATAGTCTTCCCCAATCCTTCATAGTCTTCCCCAATCCTTCATAGTCTTCCCCAATCCTTCACCGTCTTCTCAACCCTTGATAGTCTTCTTCCCTTCATAGTCTTCTCAACCCATACTTAGTCCTCCCCAACCCTTGATAGTCTTCCCCAACCCTTGACACTCTTCCCAAACCCTTGACAGTCTTCCCCAACCCTTCATAGTCTTCCCCAACCCTTCATAGTCTTCCCAACCTTCTGTAGTCTTCCCCAGCCTTCATGATCATCCCCAGCCCTTCGCCAGTCTTCCCAACCCTTCATAGTCTTCCCAACCCTTCATAGTCTTCCCCAACCCTTGACAGTCTTCCCCAACCCTTCACCAGTCTTCCCCAACCCTTCATGAATATTTAGCCTTCATAGTCTTCACAACCCTTCATAGTCTTCCCCAACCCTTCATAGTCTTCCCCAACCCTTCACTAATCTTACCCAACCCTTCATAATTATTTAACCCTTCATAGTCAGCAGCCCTTCATAGTCTACCCCAACCCTTAATAGTCTTCCCCAACCCTTTATAGTCTTCCCCCAGCCCTTCATAGTCTTCCCCAGCCCTTCATAGTCTTCCCCCAACCCTTCATAGTCTTCCCCAACCCTTCATAGTCCTTCCCCAACCCTTCATAGTCTTCCCCAACCCTTAGCAAGAGTGACAACCCTTAATAGTCTTCCCCAACCCTTAATAATAGTCTTCCCCCCAACCCTTCGTAGTCTTCCCAACCCTTCATAGTCTTCCCCCAACCCTTCATAGTGAAGGGTCTTCTCCAACCCTTCATAGTCCTCCCCCAACCCTTCATAGTCTTTCCCCAACCCTTGACACTTCCCCAACCTTGACAGTCTTCCCAACCCTTCACCAGTCTTCCCCAACCCTTCATAGTCTTCCCCAACCCTTCATAGTCTTCCCCAACCCTTCATAGTCTTCCCAAATCCTTGATAGTCTTCCCTGGCCTTCATGGTCCTTCCCAACCCTTCATACTCTTCCCCAACCTTTAATAGTCTTCCCCAACCCTTGACAGTCTTCCCCAACCCTTCGTAGTCTTCCCCAACCCTTGACAGTCTTCCCCAACCCTTAATAGTCTTCCTGGCCTTCATAGTCTTCCCCAACCCTTAATAGTCTTCCCATCCCTTAATAGTCTTCACAACCCTTCATAGTCTTCCCCAACCCTTGACATTCTTCCCACAGTCTTGGTAGTCTTCCCCAACCCTTCATAGTCTTCCCAACCCTTCATAGTCTTCCCCAACCCTTAATAGTCTTCCCAGCCCTTAATAGTCTTTTCCCAACCCTTCATAATCTTCCCCAACCCTTGATGATCTTCCCAAATCCTTGATAGTCTTCCCCAACCCTTCATGAGTCTTCCCCAACCCTTCACATAGTCTTCCCAGCCTGTGGTCTTCCCCAACCCTTCATAGTCTTCCCACCCCTTCATAGTCTTCCCCAACCCTTCATAGTCCTCCCAACCCTTGATAGTCTTCAACCCTTGATAGTCTTCCCCAACCATGACCTCTTCCCCAACCCTTCACAGTCTTCCCCAACCTTGATAGTCTTTAGCCTTCATAGTCTTCCCAACCCTTCATAGTCTTCCCCAACCCTTCATAGTCTTCCCCAACCCTTCCATAGTCTTCCCCAACCCTTCATAGTCTTCCTGACCCTTCATAGTCTTCCCCAGCCCTTCGCCAATTCTTCCCCAACCCTTGACGGTGTTGCAGCCTTCATAGTCTTCCCCAACCCTTCATAATCTTCCCCAACCCTTCATAGTCTTCCCCAACCCTTCATAGTCTTCCCCCAACCCTTCATAGTCTACCCCAACCCTTCATAGTCTTCCCCTAGCCTTCCTTAGTCTTCTCCAACCCTTCATAGTCCTCCCCAACCCTTCATAGTCTTCCCCAACCCTTCATAGTCTTCCCCAACCCTTCACTGAAAGGTCTTCCCCAACCCTTCATAGTCTTCCCCCAACCCTTAATAGTGTTCCTGGCCTTGTAGTTAGCCCCCCAACCTTCATGTTCTTCCCAACCCAGCCCATGGTCTTCCCCAACCCTTCATAGTCTTCTCCAACCTTCGCCAAAGTCTTCCCCAACCCCTTGACACTTCCCCAACCCTTGACAGTCTTCCCCCAACCCTTCATAGTCTTCCCCAACCCTTCATAGTCTTCCCCAGCCCTTCATAGTCTTCCCAAATCCTTGATGAAAAAGTCTTCCCCAGCGCTATGAGTGCTACAACCCCTTCATACTCTTCCCCAACCTTTAATAGTCTTCCCCAACCCTATGACAGGTCCTTCCCCAACCCTTCATAATTCTTCCCCAGCCACTTGACAGTCTTCCCCAACCCTTAATAGTCTTCCCCAACCCATAATAGTCTTTAACCCTTCATAGTCTTCCCCAACCCTTGACGGTCTTCCCAAATCCTTGATAGTCTTCCCCAACCCTTCTTAATGAATCTTCCCCAACCCTTCATAGTCTTCCCCAACCCTTCATAGTCTTTACAACCATATAGTCTTCCCAGCCCTTAATAGTCTTCCCCAACCCTTCATAGTCTTCCCCAGCCTTCATAGTCTTCCCCAACCCTTCATAGTCTTCCCCAACCCTTCATAGTCTTCCCCAACCCTTCATGGAGTCTTCCCAACCCTTAATAGTCCTCCCCAGCCCTTCATGAGTCCTCCCAACCCTTCATAGTCTTCCCCAACCCTTCATAGTCTTCCCAACCCATGTGGAGTCCTCCCCAACCCTTCATAGTCTTCCCCAACCTTTAATAGTCCTCCCAACCCTTCATAGTCTTCCCAGCAGCTGTAGTCTTCCCCAACCCTTAATAAATTCCTCCTCAGCCCTTCGCGGTGCCACAAACCTTCATAGTCTTCCCCAACCCTTAATAGTCTTCCCCAACCCTTAATAGTCTTCCCTTCATAGTCTTCCCCAACCCTTCATAGTCTTCCCCAACCCTTCATAGTCTTCCCAACCCTTAATAGTCTTCCCCAACCTTCATAGTCTTCCCCAACCTTGTAGTCCTCCCCAACCCTTCATAGTCTTCCCACCCCCAACCCTTCATAGTCCTCCCAACCCTTCATAGTCTTCCCCAACCCTTCATAGTCTTCCCCAACCCTTCATATTCTTCCCCAACCCTTAATAGTCTTCCCCAACCCTTCATAGTCTTCCCCAACCCTTAATAGTCTTCCCCAACCCTTCATAGTCTTCCCAACCCTTCATAGTCTTCCCAACCCTTCATAGTCTTCCCCAACCCTTCATAGTCATCCCCAACCCTTCATAGTCATCCCCAACCCTTCATAGTCTTCCCAACCCTTCATAGTCTTCCCCAACCCTTGACAGTCTTCCCCAGCCTTCATAGTCTTCCCCAGCCCTTCATAGTCTTCCCCCCAACCCTTCATAGTCTTCCCAACCCTTCATAGTCTTCCCCAACCCTTCATAGTCTTCCCCAACCCTTCATAATCTTACCCAACCCTTCATAGTCTTCCCCAGCCTTCATAGTCTTCCCCAACCCTTCATAGTCTACCCCAACCCTTAATAGTCTTCCCCAACCCTTCATAGTCTTCCCAACCCTTCGCAAGTCTTCCCCAACCCTTCATAGTCTTCCCCAACCATGCCAGTCTTCCCAACCTTCATAGTCTTCCCCAACCCTTAATAGTGTTCCCCAACCATGTAGTCTTCCCCAACCCTTAATAGTCTTCCTCAACCCTTCGTAGTCTTCCCCAACCCTTCATAGTCTTCCCAACCTTCATGGTCTTCTCAGCCCTTCATAGTCCTCCCAACCCTTCCTGGTCTTCCCCAACCCTTGACACTTCCCCAACCCTTGACAGTCTTCCCCAAGCCCTTCGTCGTCTTCCCCAACCCTTCATAGTCTTCCCCAGCCTTCATAGTCTTCCCCAACCTTCATAGTCTTCCCAAATCCTTGATAGTCTTCCCCAACCCTTCATAGTCTTGCAACCCTTCATACTCTTCCCCAACCTTTAACTAGTCTTCCCCAACCATGGGCAGTCTTCCCCAACCCTTCGTAGTCTTCCCCAACGCGGCAGTCTTCCCCAACCCATAATAGTCTTCCCCCAACCCTTCATAGTCTTCCCCAGCATGATAGTCTTCCCCATCCTTATGGTCTTCCCCAACCCTTCATAGTCTTCCCCAGCCCTTGACATTCTTCCCAAATCCTTGATAGTCTTCCCAACCCTTCATAGTCTTCCCCAACCCTTCATGAGTCTTCCCCAACCCTTAATAGTCTTCCCAGCCCTTAATAGTCTTTCCCAACCCCTTCATAATCTTCCCCAACCCTTGATAGTCTTCCCAAATCCTTGATAGTACCCCCCAACCCTTCATAGTCTTCCCCAACCCTTCATAGTCTTCCCCAACCCTTAATAGTCTTCCCCAACCCTTCATAGTCTTCCCCACCCCTTCACTAGTCTTCCCCAACCTTCATAGTCCTCCCCAACCCTTGATAGTCTTCCCCAACCTTGATGAGTCTTCCCAACCATAGGCACTCTTCCCCAACCCTTCACAGTCTTCCCCAGCCATGATAGTCTTCCCCAACCCTTCATAGTCTTCCCCAACCCTTCATGGTCTTCCCCAACCCATATAGTCTTCCCCAACCCTTCATAGTCTTCCCCCAACCCTTCATAGTCTTCCCCAACCCTTCATAGTCTTCCCCAACCCTTCATAGTCTTCCCCAGCCTTGACAGTCTTCCCAACCCCATGCTTAGTCTTCCCCAACCCTTCATAATCTTCCCAACCCTTCATAGTCTTCCCCAACCCTTCATAGTCTTCCCCAACCCTTCATGAGTCTACCCCAACCCTTCATAGTCTACCCCAACCCTTCATAGTCTTCCCTAACCCTTCTAGTCTTCTCAACCCTTCATAGTCCTCCCCCCCAACCTTCATAGTCTTCCCCAACCCTTCATAGTAGTCTTCCCCAGCCCTTCTAGTCTTCCCCAACCCTTCATAGTCTTTTCCCCAACCCTTAATAGTGTTCCCCAACCCTTAATAGTCTTCCCCAACCCTTCATATTCTTCCCCAACCCTTCATAGTCTTCCCAACCCTTCATAGTCTTCTCAACCCTTCCTAGTCTTCCCCAACCCTTGACACTTCCCCAACCCTTGACAGTCTTCCCCAACCTTCATAGTCTTCCCCAACCCTTCATAGTCTTCCCCAACCCTTCATAGTCTTCCCAAATCCTTGATAGTCTTCCCCAACCCTTCATAGTCTTCCCCAACCCTTCATACTCTTCCCCAACCTTTAATAGTCTTCCCCAACCCTTGACAGTCTTCCCCAACCTTCATAGTCTTCCCCAGCCCTTGACAGTCTTCCCCAACCCTTAATGGTCTTCCACAACCCTTAATAGTCTTCCCCAACCCTTCTTAGTCTTCCCCAACGCGGCATTTCTTCCCAAATCCTTGATAGTCTTCCCCAACCCTTCATAGTCTTCCCCAACCCTTCATAGTCTTCCCCAACCCTTCATGATCTTCCCAACCATAATAGTCTTCCCCAGCCTTAATAGTCTTCCCCAACCCTTCATAGTCTTCCCCTTCATAGTCTTCCCAACCCTTCCATGATCTTCCCAACCCTTCACTTAGTCTTCCCCAACCCTTCATAGTCTTCCCCAACCCTTAATAGTCCTCCCCAACCCTTCATGAGTCCTCCCCAACCCTTCTAGTCTTCCCCAACCCTTCATAGTCTTCCCCAACCTTAATAGTCCTCCCCAACCCTTCATAGTCTTCCCAACCTTTAATAGTCCTCCCCAACCCTTCATAGTCTTCCCCAACTTCATAATTCCCCAACCCTTAATAGTCCTCCTCAACCCTTCATAGTCTTCCCCAACCCTTCATAGTCTTCCCCAACCCTTAATAGTCTTCCCCAACCATAATAGTCTTCCCCAACCCTTCATAGTCTTCCCAACCCTTCATAGTCTTCCCCAACCCTTCATAGTCTTCCCCAACCCTTAATAGTCTTCCCCAACCCTTCATAGTCTTCCCCCAACCCTTAATAGTCTCCCAACCCTTCATAGTCTTCCCCAACCCTTCATAGTCCTCCCCAACCCTTCATAGTCTTCCCCAACCCTTCATAGTCTTCCCCAACCCTTCATATTCTTCCCCAACCCTTAATAGTCTTCTAGCCTTCATAATCTTCCCCAACCCTTAATAGTCTTCCCCAACCCTTCATAGTCTTCCCAGCCCTTAATGTCCTCCCCAACCCTTCATAGTCTTCCCCAACCCTTCATGAGTCTTCCCAGCCCTTAATAGTCCTCCCCAACCCTTCATAGTCTTCCCCAACCGTAATAGTCCTCCCCAACCCTTCATAGTCTTCCCCAACCCTTAATAGTCCTCCCCAACCCTTCTGAGTCTTCCCAAACCCAGCCATAGTCGTCCCCAACCCTTCATAGTCGTCCACAACCCTTCATAGTCTTCCCAACCCTTCATGGTCTTCCCCAACCCTTCATGGTCTTCCCCAACCCTTAATAGTGCTCCCCAACCATATGAGTCTTCCCCAATCTTCCTTCATAGTCCTCCCCAACCCTTCATAGTCTTCCCCAACCCTTCATAGTCTTCCCCAACCCTTCATAGTCTTCCCCAACCTTTAATAGTCCTCCCAGCCTTCATAGTCTTCCCCAGCCCTTCATGAGTCTTCCCCAACCATAATAGTCCTCCCCAACCCTTAATAGTCCCAACCCTTCATGTCTTCCCCAACCCTTAATAGTCCTCCCAACCCTTCATAGTCTTCCCCAGCCCATGTAGTCCTCCCCAACCCTTAATAGTCCTCCCCAACCCTTCATAGTCTTCCCCAACCCTTCATAGTCTTCCCAACCCTTCATAGTCTTCCCCAACCCTTCATAGTCTTCCCCAACCCTTCATAGTCTTCAACCCTTCATAGTCTTCCCCAACCCTTAATAGTCCTCCCCAACCTTCATAGTCTTCCCCAGCCTTTATAGTCTTCCCCAACCCTTAGTCCTCCCCAACCCTTCATAGTCCTCCCCAACCCTTCATAGTCTTCCCCAACCCTTCATAGTCTTCCCAATCCTTGTAGTCTTCCCAACCCTTCATAGTCTTCCCCAACCCTTCATAGTCTTCCCCAGCCAGCATAGTCTTCCCCAACCCTTCATGGTCTTCCCCAACCATAATAGTCCTCCCCAACCCTTCATAGTCTTCCCCAACCCTTAATAGTCCTCCAACCCTTCATAGTCTTCCCAACCCTTAATGAGTCCTCCCCAACCCTTCATAGTCCTCCTCTTTCATGGTGGACCGTATCCCTTATTTGTGTGTGTGTGTTGCATTTGTAAGCACACTTTGCTTAATACGTAGCAAGAGCCAGTACATGAACACAGCAGTGCCAACAGTACGTAACAGAAGCCCAGTACATGAACACAGTGCCAACAGTACGTAACAGAGAGCCAGTACATGACCACCAGTTGCCAACAGTACGTAACAGAGAGCCAGTTGATGCCCACAGTTGCCAGTACGTAACACAGAGCCAGTACATGCCCACAGTTGCCAACAGTACGTAACAGAGGTCCAGTACGTAATCCACACAGTTGCCAACAATTGCGTAACAGAGGGCCAGTACATGTCCACAGTTGCCAACAGTACGTAACAGAGGGCCGAACTGACCACAGTGTCAACAGTACGTAACAGAGAGCCAGTACATGACCACAGTGTCAACAGTACGTCACAAGAGGCCAGTTGATGCCCACAGTTGCTAACAATTACGTAACAGAGCCAGTACATGACCACGGTTGCCAGCAATTGCGTAACAGAGAGCCAGTTGATGCCCACAGTTGCCAACGGTACGTAACAGAGAGCCAGTACATGCCCACAGTTGCCAACAGTACGTAAGAGAGCCAGTACATGCCCACAGTTGCCAACTTGGTACGTAACAGAGAGCCAGTGCATGTCCACGGTTGCCAACAGTACGTAACAGAGAGCCAGTACATGCCCACAGTTGCCAGCAGTACGTAACAAAGGGCCAGTACATACCCACAGTTGCCAACAGTACGTAACAGAGCCAGTACATGTCCACAGTTGCCAACAGTACGTAAAGAGCCGAGTACATATCCACAGTTGCCAACAGTACGTAACAGAGAGCCAGTACATGCCCACAGTGCGAACAGTCACGTAACAGAGAACTCCAGTACATGCTCACAGTTGCCAACAGTGCGTAACAGAAACCAGTACATGCTCACGGTTGCCAACAGTACGTAACAGAGAGTAGTACATGCCCACAGTGCCAGCAATTGCGGCAACAGAGAGCCAGTACATGCCAACAGTTTGCCAACAATTCACGTAACAGAGAGCCAGTACATGCTCACAGTTGCCCTTAGTACGTAACAGAGGAAGCCAGTACATGCACGGTAGCAGCAGTACGTAACAGAGGCAGTACATGCCAACAGTTGCCAACAGTACGCAACAGAGCCAGTACATGCTCTGGTTGCCAACAGTACGTAACAGAAGCCAGTACATGAACACAGTGCCAACAGTACGTAACAGAAGGCCAGTACATGCTCACAGTGCCAACAGTACGTAACAGAGAGTATTACATGAACACAGTGCCAACAGTACGTAACAGAGAGCCAGTACATGACCACAGTGCCAACAGTACACGTAACAGAGAGCCAATTACATGTACACAGTGCCAACAGTACGTAACAGAGAGCCAGTACATGCTCACAGTGCCAACAGTACGTAACAAGAGCCAGTACATGAACACAGTGCCAACAGTACGTAACGAAGAGCCAGTACATGCTCACAGTGCCAACAGTACGTAACAGAGAGCCAGTACATGAACACAGTGCCAACATTACGTAACAGAGGCGGTACACTGACCACAGTGCCAACAGTGCGTAACAGAGCCAGTACATGACCACAGTGCCAACGGTACGTAACACAGAGCCAGTACATGAACACAGTGCCAACAGTACGTAACAAGAGAGCCAGTACATGCTCACAGTGCCAACAGTACGTAACAGAGAGCCAGTACATGAACAAAGTGCCAACAGTACGTAACAAGAGAGCCAGTACATAGACACGTGCAGCAGTAAGTAACAGAGAGCCAGTACACATGACCACAGTGCCAACAGTACGTAACAGAAGAGTAGTACATGCTCACAGTGCCAACACTACGTAACAGAGAGCCAGTACATGACCACAGTACCAACGGTACGTAACAGAGAGAGCCAGTACATGCCCACAGTTGCCAACGGTACGTAACAGAGGCCAGTACATGACCACAGTACCAACAATTGCGTAACAGAGCCAGTACATGACCACGAGTACCAACAGTACGTAACAGAGAGCCAGTACATGCCCACAGTTGCCAACAGTACGGCAAGAGCCAGTACATACCCTGATTTGCCAACAGTGTCACGTAACAGAGAGCCAGTACATGCCCACAGTTGCCAACAGTACGTAACAGAGAGTAGTACAGCGCACAGTTGCCAACAGTACGTAACAGAGACAGTACACTTGAACACGAGTTGCCAACAGTACGTAACAGAGCCAGTACATGACAGAGTGCCAACAGTACGTAACAGAGAGCCAGTACATGACCACAGTACCAGCAGTACGTAACAAGGCAGTACATGACCACAGTACCAACAGTACGTAACAGGGAGCCAGTACATGCCCACGGTTGCCAGCAATTACGTAACAGAGGCAGTACATGACCACAGTACCAGCAATTGCGTAACAGAGAGCCAGTACACGCTGACCACGGTACCAACAGTGTTGCAGCCAACAAGAGAGCAGTACATGACCACAGTACCAACAGTGCGTAACAGAGAGCCAGTACATGCCCACGCGCAACAGTACGTAACGAGCCAGTACATGACCTACAGTACCAACAGTACGTAACAGAGAGAGCCAGTACATGACCGCAGTACCAGCAGTATGTAACAGAGAGAGAGCCAGTACATGCCCACAGTTGCCAACGGTACGTAACAGAAATGATGCATGACCACAGTACCAACAGTACGTAACAGAGAGCCAGTACATGCCCACAGTTGCCAACAGTCGCGTAACAGAGAGCCAGTACACATGCCCACGGTTGCCAACAGTACGTAACAGAGAGACAGTACATGAACACGGTTGCCAACAGTACGTAACAGAGCCAGTACGCTGACCACAGTGGCAACAGTACGTAACAGAAGGCAATTACATGACCACAGTGGCAACAGTACGTAACAGAGAGCCAGTACATGACCACACTGCCAGCAGTACGTAACAGAGAGCCAGTACATGACCACAGTGGCAACAGTGCGTAACAGAGAGCCAGTACATGACCACGGTTGCCAACGGTACGTAACAGAGAGAGCCAGTACATGACCACAGTGCCAGCAGTGCGTAGAGCCAGTACATGACCACAGGTACCAGCAGTACATAACAGAGAGCCAGTACATGACCACAGTACCAACAGTGCGTAACAGAGAGCCAGTACATGCCCACAGTTGCCAGCAAGTACGTAACAGAAGGCCAGTACATGCCCACAGTTGCCAACAGTACGTAACAGAGAGACAGTACATGAACGGTTGCAGCACTATGTAACAGAGAGCAGTACATGACCACAGTGGCAACAGTACGTAACAAACCGGTGTGACCACACTGCCAACAGTACGTAACAGAGGCAGTACATGACCACAGTGCCAGCAGTACGTAACAAGAGCCAGTACATGACCACAGTTGCCAACAGTACGTAACAGAGCCAGTACATGATGACCACGGTAACAGTACGTAACAAGAGAGCCAGTACATGACCACAGTGCCAACAGTATGTAACAAGAGAGCCAGTACATGCCACTTACAGTTGCCAACAGTACGTAACAGAGAGCAGTACATGCCCACGGTTGCCAACGGTACGTAACAGAGACAATTACATGAACACAGTTGCCAACAGTACGTAACAGAGAGCCAGTACGCCCGGCCACAGTGCCAACAGTACGTAACAGAGAGCCAGTATTACATGAACACAGTGCCAACAGTACGTAACAGAGAGCCAGTACATGACCACAAATTACTTAGCAATTGCGTAACAGAGAGCCAATTACATGAACACAGTGCCCAACAGTACGTAACAGAGAACCAGTACATGACCACAGTGCCAGCAGTACGTAACAGAGAGCCAGTACATGACCACAGTGGCAACAGTACGTAACAGAGAGCCAGTACATGACCACAGTGCCAGCAGTACACGTAACAGAGAGCCAGTACATGACCACAGTGCCAGCAGTACGTAACAAGAGAGAGCCAGTACATGCTCACAGTGCCAACAGTACGTAACAGAAGGCCAGTACATGCTTTCACAGTGCCAACAGTACGTAACATAGAGCCAGTACATGCCTACAGTGCCAACAGTACGTAACAGAGAGCCAGTACATGAACACAGTGCCAACAGTACATGTGAGCGGCGCGGAACACAGTGCCAACAGTACGTAACAGAGCCAGTACATGAACACAGTGCCAGCAGTACGTAACAGAGAGCCAGTACATGACCACAGTGCCAGCAGTACGTAACAGAGCCAGTACATGCCCACAGTTGCCAACAGTACGTAACGAGAGCCAGTACATGCCCATAGTTGCCAACAGTACCTAACAGAGAGCCAGTACATGCTCACAGTTGCCAACTTAGTACGTAACAGAGAGCCATTACATGCCATAGTTGCCAACAGTACTGTAGAGAGCCAGTACATGAACACAGTGCCAACAGTACGTAACAGAGAGAGCCAGTACATACTTACGAGTGCAGCAGTCTGCACGTAACAGAGCCAGTACATGAACACAGTTGCCAGCAATTGCGTAACAGACAGCCAGTACATGCTCACAGTGGCCAACAGTACGTAACAGAGGCGATACATGCCCCACGGTGGCCAACGGTACGTAACAGAGAGAGCCAGTACACATGCTCACGAAGTGGCCAACAGTACGTAACAAGAGAGCCAGTACATGCTCTCAGTGGCCAACAGTACGTAACAGAGAGCCAGTACATGTCACAGTGGCCAACTTGGTATAACAGAGAGCCAGTACATGCCCACAGTGGCCAACAGTACGTAACAGAGCCAGTACATGCTCACAGTGGCCAACAGTACGTAACAGAGAAGCCAGTACATGCTCACCCAGTGGCCAGCAGTGCGTAACAGAGAGCCCAGTGATTATGTGACCACAGTGGCCAACGGTACGTAACAGAGGCCAGTACATGCCCACGGTGCAGCAGTGGTACGTAACAGAGGAGCGTACCATGCTCACGGTAGCAGTACCTAACAGAGAGCCAGTACATGCTCACGGTTGCCAACAGTACGTAACAGAGGCCAGTACATGCCACAGTGCCAACAATTGCGTAACAGAGGCAGTACATGACCACAGTTGCCCAGCAGTGCGTGAAACAGAGGGAGCCAGTACATGCTCACGAGTGGCCCAGCAAGTGCCTAACAGAGCCAGTACATGCTCACAGTGGCCAACAGTACGTAACAGAGCCAGTACATGCTCACAGTGGCCAGCAGTACCTAACAGAGAGCCAGTACATGCTCACGGTGGCCAACAGTACGTAGAGCCAGTACATGCTCCACAGTTGCCAGCAGTGCGTAACAGAGAGCCAGTACATGCCCACAGTGCCAGCAGTACGTAACAGAGAGCCAGTACATGCTCACGGTGGCCAACAGTACGTAACAGAGAGCCAGTACACGGTGGCCAGCAATGAGTACGCGTAACAGAGCCAGTACATGTCCACAGTGCCAGCAGTACTAACAGAGAGCCAGTACATGAACACGGTGCCAACAGTACCTAACAGAGAGCCAGTACATGACCACAGTGCCAACAGTACGTAACAGAGAGCCAGTATTTTTATACCCTGGTTACCCAACAGTACGTAAGAGAGCCAGTACATACTTACAGTTGCCAACGGTATGTAACAGAGAGCCAGTACATGCCCACGGTTGCCAGCAGTGCGTAACAGAGCGAGTACATGCCCACAGTTGCCAACAGTACGTAACGAAGGCCAGTACATGCCCACAGTTGCCAACGGTATGTAACAGAGCCAGTACATGCCAACGGTGCCAGCAGTACATAACAGAGCCAGTACATGCCAACAGTGCCAACAGTACGTAACAGAGAGCCAGTACATGCCAGCAGTGCCAGCAATTGCATAACAGAGAGCCAGTACATGCCAACGGTACGTAACAAGAGAACCAGTACATGCCAACAGTGCCAACAGTACGTAACAGAGAACCAGTACATGCCAGCAGTGCCAACAGTACATAACAGAGAGCCAGTACATGCCAGCAGTGCGTAATAGAGAGCCAGTACATGCCCACAGTTGCCAACAGTACGTAACAGAGAGCCAATTACATCCTCACAGTTACCAACGGTATGTAACAAATTACATGCCAACAGTGCCAACAGTACATAAGAGCCAGTACGTACCAGCAGTGCCAACAGTACGTAACAGAGAGCCAGTACATGCCCACAGTGCCAACAGTACGTAACAGAGAGCCAGTACATGCCCACAGTGCCAACAGTACATAACAGAGAGCCAGTACATGCCAACAGAACGTAACAGAGCCAGTTCAGAAGGGTGACCTAATAGAGGTGTACAGTATCATCATCTCAAGGGGCACTACTCAGTCCTTACTTGGACACTTGGGCCGAGTTGGAGTGAAACTCTTTTCTCTTTTAATTCAAATTCAATATTGACAATTACATCAAAAGGAGCTGGTTAACATGCTAACTAGCCCGCCTAGTTTTAACAAGAGTTCTTTAACATTCTATTAATCATAAATCATATATGTATATAACAAATTGATGTGTATTATTCTCTGTTAATTTAGTGACTTGAAATATATTGTGTTGAGGGAGACCTTATATAAAATTATTAAGTCATTATTATTATTAAACAACAGTGACAAAGTTTACACAGTTTAAGATAATTAATAATATTATATAGTAATTATATCATTGTTAGATGGTTTAAATAATAAATATAAGTTAAAACTATTGCCTGGTGTAAACCCTGACTGAGCGTCGGTCCGCCATGAGGTAAACAACAACAGCTGCCTGAGGTAAATGTTTTGTGGCAGGGAGGCAGACCTTGTTGGTCACTTGGCCCAGTGATCTAGGCCCGGTGAACTAGGCCCGGTGATCTAGGCCCGGTGAACTAGGCCCGGTGAACTAGGCCCGGTGATCTAGGCCCAGTGAACTAGGCCCGGTGAACTAGGCCCGGTGAACTAGGCCCAGTGAACTAGGCCCGGTGATCTAGGCGGTGAACTAGGCCCAGTGATCTAGGCCCTGTGATCTAGGCCCGGTGATCTGAGCCCGGTGATCAGGCCCCGGTGATCTAGGCCCGTTGAACTAGGCCCGGTGAACTAGGCACCCGGTGAAGACTAGGCCCAGTGATCTAGGCCTGGTGATCTAGGCTTGGCCCGGTGGAGCTGACCCAGTGATCCTGGGCGCAGTGATCTGAACCAGGGTGAAGACTAGGCGTGATCTAGGCCCAGTGATCTCGGCCCAGAGACTGTGGGGGTCTCGGCCTCACATTAGCTGGGACGATGTCAGACTTTTTAAGGTCTTTTTATTGTAACTATTTTAAGCACATGGATTTAAAATCACATACATATACAGTTTAATGGGCCAGACAGTCTGGTTATTGCAGAGACAAGTTGCATGTTGCCTTGCCCACCATATTCAGATAATTTTCTTTGGTGAATTATCAATCTTACACTGTTATTTCTCTCGCTGTTATTAATATGTTTTTTTTGTAATGTTTAGACAATTCTAAGACCTTTTTCTTCTATGAGATTTCTGCCGGAAATTAATGATAACCGAGATATTAATTTTTTAATTTTATTAGATGAGGTGAGTCACTAGTGTCGCCTGGACTGTTACTTCAGCTGTTGGTGCAAGTATATAAGGGATTAATTGGTCCTAACTTGGAGTACTGCTCTCATATCTGGGGTGGCTCTTCAACTGTTAGATAGGCTGGAATCAAAGGCTTATTAACTCTCCTCCTTTAGTTGATAATCTCTCTTCTCTTCACCACAATGTTGCTTCACTCTCTCTCTTTTACAGGTACTTTAACGGGCGGCACCGTGGGCTGGTGTCTTGCCCACAGTGTGGGTCACACTATAATAACCCGTTATAGTACATCCTTCTTTACTCACACAGCCAAACTGTGTCTGTGTGGATGTAGGTCACACTATAATAACCCATTATAGTACATCCTTCATTACTCACACAGCCAAACTGTGTCTGTGTGGATGTGGGTCACACTATAATAACCCATTATAGTACATCCTTCTTTCCTCACACTGTTGAATGCTCTGCCTTCTTCTGTGTTTCCATACTCATACAATCTGTCTCACTTCAAAAAGCTGGTTTTCCGGCATCTTCGCAGTGTACATTAATATAACCTTTTTATTTTACATTTTTATTTTATTTTTTCTCTTATTTTACACAAATTGATTTAGTCACTTGTAGTTTTCATTTATAAATTGTTTTTTTATAAGAATATCGTCTAAGGCAAAATATTTTGTTTCAGATACTGTAATGTCACATCTCAAGACCAAGTGTAACTAAGTAGAAGTTCACAATGTCAAGCAGAGATAAAAAGTTCTCCTGTGAGGAATGTGGCAAACAGTTTGGCTTCAAGTCTACTCTCAAGACACACATTCTTGGACACAGTGGTGTGAAGGAGTTTGAATGTGAGGAATGTGGGAAATGTTTCTCCCACAAGAGTACTCTCAAGACACACATTCTTGTACACAATGGTGTGAAGGAGTTTGAATGTGAGGAATGTGGGAAATGTTTCTCCCACAAGAGTACTCTCAAGACACACATTCTTGTACACAATGGTGTGAAGGAGTTTGAATGTGAGGAATGTGGGAAATGTTTCTCCCACAAGAGTACTCTCAAGACACACATTCTTGTACACAATGGTGTGAAGGAGTTTGAATGTGAGGAATGTGGGAAACGTTTCTCCCACAAGAGTACTCTCAAGACACACATTCTTGTACACAATGGTGTGAAGGAGTTTGAATGTGAGGAATGTGGGAAATGTTTCTCCTGGAAGAGTAATCTCAAGTCACACATTCTTGGACACAGTGGTGTGAAGGAGTTTGAATGTGAGGAATGTGGGAAATGTTTCTCCCACAAGGGTACTCTCAAGACACACATTCTTGTACACAATGGTGTGAAGGAGTTTGAATGTGAGGAATGTGGGAAATGTTTCTCCCAGAAGAGTAATCTCAAGACACACATTCTTGACCACAATGGTATAAAGGAGTTTGAATGTGAGGAATGTGGGAAATGTTTCTCCCGGAAGAGTAATCTCAAGTCACACATTCTTGGACACAGTGGTGTGAAGGAGTTTGAATGTGAGGAATGTGGGAAATGTTTCTCCCACAAGAGTACTCTCAAGACACACATTCTTGTACACAATGGTGTGAAGGAGTTTGAATGTGAGGAATGTGGGAAATGTTTCTCCCACAAGAGTGCTCTCAAGAGACACATTCTTGTACACAATGGTGTGAAGGAGTTTGAATGTGAGGAATGTGGGAAATGTTTCTCCCGGAAGAGTAATCTCAAGTCACACATTCTTGGACACAGTGGTGTGAAGGAGTTTGAATGTGAGGAATGTGGGAAATGTTTCTCCCCAAAAGAGTACTCTCAAGACACACATTCATACACAATGGTGTGAAGGAGTTTGAATGTGAGGAATGTGGGAAATGTTTCTCCCATAAGGGTGCTCTCAAGAGACACATTCTTGTACATGTGGTGTGAAGGAGTTTGAATGTGAGGAATGTGGGAAATGTTTCTCCCGGAAGAGTACTCTCAAGACACACATTCTTGGACACAGTGGTGAAAGGAGTTTGAATGTGAGGAATGTGGGAAATGTTTCTCCCACAAGAGTACTCTCAAGACACACATTCTTGGACACAGTGGTGTGAAGGAGTTTGAATGTGAGGAATGTGGGAAATGTTTCTCCCACAAGAGTACTCTCAAGACACACATTCTTGTACACAATGGTGTGAAGGAGTTTGAATGTGAGGAATGTGGGAAATGTTTCTCCCGGAAGGGTGATCTCAAGACACACATTCTTGGACACAGTGGTATAAAGCAGTTTGAATGTGAGGAATGTGGGAAATGTTTCTCCCGGAAGAGTACTCTCACGACACACATTCTTGGACACAGTGGTATAAAGGAGTTTGAATGTGAGGAATGTGGGAAATGTTTCTCCCGGAAGGGTGATCTCAAGAAACACATTCTTTTCCACAATGGTATAAAGGAGTTTGAATGTGAGGAATGTGGGAAATGTTTCTCCTGGAAGGGTGATCTCAAGACACACATTCTTGGACACAGTGGTATAAAGCAGTTTGAATGTGAGGAATGTGGGAAATGTTTCTCCCGGAAGGGTGATCTCAAGAAACACATTCTTGTCCACAATGGTATAAAGGAGTTTGAATGTGAGGAATGTGGGAAA
Source organism: Homarus americanus (assembly GCF_018991925.1). Taxonomy (NCBI): domain Eukaryota; kingdom Metazoa; phylum Arthropoda; class Malacostraca; order Decapoda; family Nephropidae; genus Homarus; species Homarus americanus. The sequence continues at coordinate 48,124 of NW_024756586.1, read as the reverse complement.
TGTTTCTCCCGGAAGAGTACTTTCACGACACACATTCTTGGACACAGTGGTGTGAAGGAGTTTGAATGTGAAGAATGTGGGAAATGTTTCTCCCAGAAGAGTACTCTCAAGAGACACATTCTTGGACACAGTGGTGTGGAGTTTGAATGTGAGGAATGTGGGAAATGTTTCTCTCAGAAGAGTACTCTCAAGAGACACATTCTTGGACACAGTGGTGTGAAGGAGTTTGAATGTGAAGAATGTGGGAAATGTTTCTCCCAGAAGAGTACTCTCAAGAGACACATTCTTGGACACAGTGGTGTGAAGGAGTTTGAATGTGAAGAATGTGGGAAATGTTTCTCCCGCAGCGGTCTTCTCAAACGTCATAAATTTGTGCATGAAAAAAACAGAATTCAATAAATGTTTGAATGACTTTAACAGGAGGTAAATGTGACACACAAACTTGAATACAGTGATATACATCAATATAAAACCACTTGAAAAAACTCTATGAATGTAGCAGAAATAAAGACAAGTGACAAATGCCACTTTTATAGATATTAAACACAAGTTATCTGCTCTTAAGATGTAAATTACTTCTACCATGGCCTTAGTGTAGACATATGGTGTTGGTTAAATATCACTCATAATAATACTCCATTTTGTTTCATCAGCCTTTTTAATAATGTTATTTACATTACAGTAGTGAACAAAGGTTAAACTTGTCGTCTATATGCTTAAATTTTCATCTTTACTGGATAAGTTGTGTTGGACAGACGTAAGTTTTATCACAAGTACGTACATTAACGCAGGCAGTAAATCATCTTGGTAAAGTAGTACAGTGGTGGTAGACCATTTGTTATAGTCAAGGTGTTGTCATTATCTCACGGAAACTGTTCAATCTCTGTTGAAATTGTACGTAAATATTTGATAATTTTTGCTCAACTCTTACGAGATATTTTGATATTTTATCTTGACTAAAATGGTTGGTAGTTTTGATTCATGTTTTAAATATATTCTTTCATTACTTACAGATATATGGTACCATTGTCTGGTAAATAATGGTTAGGGTTCATATATAGTAGCTGGTGTTATGGGGCAGATGAACTTTAACACCTCTTAACTGTATATAATATCATGTTTAATATATTGTTCAGTTAGCATCTTGTGCCTTAGTTAGGTAACTCTTCTTGGTTATATATCAATTCATCCTTGGGCAGTCATTTTCTTAATGTAGCCAATGCTGAAATGCCAAACTCTGGGTTAAAATTTGATTTTTGATCATGTTAAGTAGAAGACTTGGTTAAATTAACTTACAGTATTTAGATATTTGCTGTTCTTATATACAACTTTTTCTAATAGTACTGGCATGTGTTTATCTAACAATGGTATTTAAAAAAATGATTGCTTCAAGAATGGCATTAATTTTGTGGACATGAATATAGAGTTTTATGTAAATACTGTGTACTGCATACATTAGTACAGGTCCCTATAATCTCTTGTGACTCTTATTACAGCTGCATAACGTTCACACTCACCTCACTAAGGGAGTATCTAAGTTTTCTATTGGGTAGTGTCACAGTAAAGACTCTGAAGGGGTAATTTGTATGTTGTATTATACCAGTGTCTGTGTATATAATGATAAGTGTGTGTACTGATAGTATTACGGGAGAACTCAAGGTACTGTTGTATGTTGTATTATACCAGTGTCTGTGTATATAATGTTAAGTGTGTAATGATAGTATTAAGGTCAGTTATTTTGTATGGAGAAGAAGAGACCGTCATTTATGGGAGAAGGTCAGTTATGTTTGTGTGGTGCTGTGACCTTAATTGCTTGGGGAAGGTCAACTATTTTTGTATTGTCACACAGTGCAGTATTTTTATTATGTCTAAAATAATTAGTTAAAACTACTGGTTGGTGTTTCACCCTTCCTTCCACCCTCAACTTTGATTAATGAAAAACACAAACTCACACTACTAGACTAAACTCACACTACTAGGCTAAACTCACACTACTAGGCTAAACTCACACTGCTAGACTAAAGTCACACTGCTAGACTAAAGTCACACTGCTAGACTAAACTCTCAATGCTAGACTAAACTCACATTGCTAGACTAAACTCTCACTGCTAGACTAAACTCACACTGCTAAACTAAACTCACACTGCTAGACTAAACTCTCAATGCTAGACTAAACTCACATTGCTAGACTAAACTATCACTGCTAGACTAAACTCTCACTGCTAGAATAAACTCAACTCACACTGCTAGACTAAACTCACACTGCTAGACTAAACTCACACTGCTAGACTAAACTCACACTGCTAGACTTCTTTGCAGCTCCCCAAAGAACAACTACACATACTGTCCTGTAGTCTGCTTCAATTGACCACTTATATTGGGGTATCACTGTATATGTATGTATGTATGTATATATTGTGTGTGTGTGTATATATATATATATATATATATATATATATATATATATATATATATATATATATATATATATATATATATATATATATATATATATATATATATATATATATATATGCATACCGATAACCACAAGGAAAGAAGAAAACACGAAGTTCCCAAGCGCTTTCGTGTAATTCACATCTTCAGGGGTGAGTACAGACTAAGGAGAAGTACAGAACAAGGTACATATATACAGAGGGTGAGGTCAGGTCCACAATGGTCAGGTATTAGGTAATGACCCTACTAATATCAAAAAACACCGCCATGGTCGGTAGTCAAGTCAGAGGGTAAGGTGACCCAACCTTCTCACCTGGTTACAAATCATCTTAATTACAAAATTGTCCAGTTTGTACATACCATTACTCAAATTCATGTTTACTGCTTCGGTTTGTTTAATGAGACTAGATTCTATAATGTTCCTACTGTCAATTGAATTACAAGGTAATATTGAGGAGGCATTATCCCTCAAATGAACAAACATAGTATTGGATTCCTGGCCTGTCCTAACACTATATTTATGTTGTTTAAGTTTAGTTACAAGATCTTTACCTGTCTGGCCTAAGTAAAACATATTACATTCCTTGCAAGGAACCTTATAAATGCAACCAATTGTGTTGTTGGGGGAGTTCTTGATTAACATTTGTTTAACAGTGCATAAGTTTTTAAATGCCACATTGACGTTCCAGGTTTTTAGTTGTAAAGGAATTTGAGAGAAATTTTTGTGAAATGATAATACTAAGAGATTCTTATGGTCATGGGTGGGCTTGGGATCAGTTCTGTAGAAAGATTTCTTAGTAATGTTAAGGCATTTGTCTATGAAAGATCTAGGGTACTTAAGGTTTGAGCCAATATTATAGATATATTTATATTCCTCATCAATGAATTCCGGGCTACACATTCATTATTTACTCATTCTTTAATAAAATTGGATTTAAATTTTGTTATTTATCATTTTGACTAAATTTGTGTTAAAAACTCTTATCCAGTCTCAACAACGTATGTCGTTCATTATAAGGTTTATGCTAGCACTGTGGCAGGTCGTTGTTAGTTCTAATTTGGGTAATATTGGTCAATAAAATATATAATGTGCACTCACACCTTGAAGTATCGGTGCAGAGTGAGATCGATGAGTTATAAAACGATACGTATACACTGTGATATGTGGGGAAGGTTGGTAAGTGTGTAGCGTACTGTATGTGGCCAGTTGTCAATACTCTTTAGTTGTCTATTATCTCTTTGTATGGGCACACATACGTACGTACATGTAGATATCTCCACTCAAGAATGAGGTAGGATAGAAACTCACAATGCGCTTTCTGTATATATATTGTTGTACAGCGCAGTGCTTAGGAGTGACTAGGTGAGGAGCTGTGAGAGATGTTGCTGGTCCAGTAGCCGAGTGTAGAATGGTCTCCCGATCGATCGATCGATGGGTGAAGTAAAGTATGAAGAAATCTTGATGCAGGTGCGTAGATTGGTGGTGCGGGAACTGGACTTGAAGAATAATGGTGGAATTTGGAGGGACTTGGGGTTGGTGGATAGTGCAGAAGAAAAGCGAGGAAATTGGAAAATAGTAGTAGAATGCTAGGTCTTGGGGCTCAACCCAAGTGCTTCTGTTTTCTCATGTTTGTGTTTGTAATATTTATGTATACAGCAAACCACTCACAAGGTCCTACAGTACCACTAATTATTTTATACTGAAACTTACATTTGGGAAGCTGGATTAAAATGAAGATTCCCGGTATATTAAAATAATAAAAATGTATTATAAACCAGTCTAACATACCATAAAAGAACAATATACCACGGTAATAAACACCGCTGCTATCATCACCACCCTCCCCCCCATTTGCCAGTGACAAGAAAGGGAAAGTGACCTTGACTGTGACCGCCTGTGGCTATTTTTAGCCGTCCTTGTGTTCGGAGGTGGTCAGTTATGCATATCTGTATATTTACTGATCATAATACTTATCTCCTATAAATAATTCATTTAAAATTAATTTTTTTGCAAAGAATATTCAGTAAATGACTGCGTTAATTCCTGAAACTACCTACAGTGGTAAATTTAGGATATGAATGATGAACAGAAGTCACGTCATGGATTCGGAGTTTGGTCCTTAACGATCACCATAAATGTACATTACCAGGTATAATGGTAGCCTCCCTTTTTCGAGAAAAAAGTATATAAATTAAAGAAAATACTTGCAGTATATTTAATATATTACAGTATATTATAAATAAATAAATAATCAAATAAATTCAAATTCCCTTATCATCCTGTGTTATATACAGAAATACTTGAGTCCCTGAGCGAGTACACAAAAAGAAAATGGATGACTAAGACATCCTGAAGTGGATAGAGAACGGACATCTCTACTGGGGGGCTCAAACGTTTCTTATGTTTTGTGGTTGCTGTAGCATAATATGAATATGTAAATTACAATTTACACACACACACACACACATATATATATATATATATATATATATATATATATATATATATATATATATATATATATATATATATATATATATATATATATATATATATATTGTAAAAATTTAAATAAAAGAGAAAAACTAAATACGTAGCGTTTAAAGTGTTAAAGTGTACTGTACAGTGTTGTGGCTTGGCTCAATGTTTACAGTTCACGTTCGACATCACTTGTTCAATTGATTTATGTGTTTTATTTGTGAAGAAATACCTGTACAGTATATGTAAATTGTAAAATTTTAAATAAGAGAGAAAACAAAATAAGTAGCGTTTAAAGTGTACTGTACATTGTGGCTTGGCGCGGGGTTATGCAGTGTTTACAGTTCACGTTCGACATCACATGTTCAATTGATTTATGTGTTTTGTTTGTGAAGAATTGCTGAAATAATTAATGTAATATTTTTGTATACAGTATACCTGTACAGTATATGTAAAATGTAAAATTTTAAATAAGAGAAAAACAAAATACATAGCGTTTTAGACCCGCGCGCTCTGTTTACTCCACACTTTGTTTGAAACACGTGTGAAGTTTTTAAGTGTCCTCAGTGAATTCTGATTACTGTTTCTCCAATTTTGTGACTATGGAAAAGGAGAATATCTTTGGGAAGCACTCTGGTGATCGCATTTCCGGTGGTGATCATAAAAGAAAGGCTATAACACTTGAAGAAAAGCTTGATGTTTCATGACTCCTCAGCCTCAACATCACCCTTCTCCCCCATCAAGTTATATTCATATTTTTTCAAGGTTAAGTGTAACATTTACTGTATGATTTCATTATTAGATATGAATGTAACATTTATTTAGACTGTGCTATCCTTTGTGTTAGGCTAACTACGAAATTTTTTTTCGATTTGGAGTAATCTGCACCTAACCCTATTTTCTCCATAAGCCCTGTTATTTCTATTACACGAATTTCTATAACACGATGTTTTACAAGAACACAACTATCGCGTTATAGCAGAACTACCTGTACTTGTGTTTCTGCTAAGAACATCCCGTCTTTTTATGATCTAATGTTGTGAGTGGTAGGGCTGCCAAGGTTGTCACTGGGGTAACGTTGCATCTTTCAATAGAGTGGAGTTGGTGTGGGTTCTAGGGCTCTTCTTTTACTGCTAGGGAACCACGAGTGTTCTCTTCTTCCGTCTTCTGTCTCTTCCATCCTTTCTTTGATTGGTCCTGGCTCTATTTCTTCTAACTTTGTCCATATTCTTTTGAGTGTTCGTGTAGGTAAACGTTTAGGGGTTCTATTTGCGCTCGTTGGTGTAGTTGACGGTTGGTGACTATGTCAGGATATCTGATGTTATATACATCCCTTAGGGCTAAGTTTTGAATTGTCTTCAGTTTCTTTATGTTTGTTTGTTTTATTGCATGTAGGGGAATTGGTGTATGAGGGCCTGAGCTGCCACCATTTATAAGGGCCTGTGTGTCAGTAACAATTCCTTTTACTCTCATACTTATTACCATTGGTAGCGTGACGAGAGGATGCTCGTGGGTAGATGTAATGATAGTAACAAGTAATAGGGAAGAAATAACAGTAAATACTGTAGGTAAATAATAGACACAATATACAAATACAAAATTTATTTAAACATTAATATGAAATTAGGAGAAAGAATTTATATGTACTAACAGACGAAAGCTAGTACTAGGCCCTCAGGCTCAACATACACCACTACTGGGTGGACATACTCAATAACACTTCCAACCCTATTGGGTGGACATACTCAATAACACATAACTCTTATAGTCATTTAGCACCATAAAGACCAGGGCAACTGCCACTACAACACTCAGTCGTCAGGAGTGATACACAAGCAACAGCCATGGGGTCCAGCCACCATGGGGTACTTTCCGACGAACTCTGAAGATCCCAGTGGATTAACTCCACCACACAAATAGCCCTACTGAGTTAGACACTCATCCACCAATGATGGGGGCTGGTAGTGGTGTGTGGCTTGGTGATCCGGGGTCACCTCGCAGGCCTAGCGTTAGGGCCAGACGAGCCAGCTATGGGGGCCATAGGTAGTCTGAAGTGTCTGACGGCCGGGTCTCACGAAGGTAACTGAGCCTACTGGACCTCGGACATCTCCCCAGACATAGTGGATACAACATCCACCCTACAGACATGGCCTAGGCTGCGTTAGGGACCTGTATGGGTGAAGGGGCGAGCACTTACTAACAGTGACAACGACATCACATTTCAGGGGACGTTAAAGACGTAAATATGACTTCACTCAGAGCATATCAACTACGTTACTGTAACACCTGCACAATCAACTATTAATTGGGTCAAATTACTTAAAGAAGGGCGAATTATAACACAGTGGAATGGCATACCTGTATGGGTGAAGGGACGGGCACTTACTAACGGTAGAAATGCCCGCCGCACCTTCACGCAAAATAGGCCAGGGAGTCCACCTACTTCTATTTCGATGAATTAATTTACTGTACACTCTGACGTTGAAACTGAGACTATGAACTCAGTTTCATTCCCTACTATTATCCTCACTAACAATGCTCTGACTCAGCTATCAAAAGCGAAATTAAATTGATTACAAAGGGTTGGATGGCAACAGGTCCCAACATACAGCGTCTGCTACGAAATCCGCGGATTATATTCAAAGTTCCCTTAAGACAAAGACGGCCTATCAATGACGTCATCATGGAAACAGAAAACGGGGGACGTTTCCACTGGGGGACTCGGAAGGTTTTGTGGACGTTTGAGCGTAATATGAATCCTTAAGGTTTTCAGGTTAGCCGTCATCACGATCATGACAAAGCTTCCCCCTTCCCCAAGATTTATATTATGCGGTAACGTTCGGAAAACACGTAAGTAGTGACATACACATTAAATGATTAATATAAAGTATAAATCCTCATACAAAACATTGCACATTTTATATCAATAAAAATAGAAAAATAATTCCCTACTGGTGGTCAGAATTGGGCAAAAGAAATGGAAATCTGTTAACATACAACTAGAATGTGACACCCCTTCATAAAAAATATATTGGGATACATATATCATAACATAATAGCACCAAAAATAATAACACATGGGGTTAGGTCCATCATGTCATATCATAATAATAAATGGTTTTACATACATTATATCATATAATAATAAATGGGGTTAGGTACATCATCATAGAATAATAATGAATTGAGTTAGATACCTCATATCATATAATAATAATAAATGGTGTTACATGTTACAAAATACACCCTCACATCGGTAGATAAAGTGCACACTCAAAATTTCCTTACAGAACTCAAATTTCGATGTTCATACATGAAAGTTTCTTTTACGCGATTGGTCAAATGCTTACAGGACACACTGAGATTTAACATAGATTTCTCAAGCTAGGACATAGACGAACGGACCCCATCAAGTCGAAGGAATGATTTGTTTGCCCTTAATCTAAAGAGTCGTGTCACACTTGCGAGAGGCGGCACCATTCAAGGGATTCCGAACGAGCAGGTATTCCCAAGAATTCAATGCTAACGAAACGGTCCTCATGAGAACACCACCAAACCAAAAACTGTCTGTACTTATGGCATTTGCCATGTAGAAGTAATAGCACCATATTTCTATGCCTGAATACTCCCTGAAAGTCACGAACTCTACACCTATATACCAACAACACCCAGCCTACGTAGGACTTACCAACCGAAGTTGAGAATTCACCACTGGTATCTTTACTCAAACTAGTAACAGATACCCTTCAGATGATTGCATAACTGCCAATACATCTTCCAATCTCTGTCTTTTACTGCAAATTGACCATTCCTCTGTAAAATTCTTCCAACCCCCCAAAAAAACATCCTCCATTCTTTTCCTTTCTCTCCATTTTTTTTCTTCACTTCTTCAATTACCAAAAGTTACCTACAACAGATTGTGCACTTCACTACCCATCAACAACCAAGGAGATTCACTTATAAAGCCCACTGTTTCTTAAAGATCCAGTCTAACCACTGGTTTTCTCCTCCTTTACCCATGGCTTTAGCGAGTTTAGCCAAAAGAGCTTGGGCTTCCGTTGCTAGCTCACCTGCGGTTTTGGCCGTCATGGTCCCCTGATTTGCATTAGCATCTGCCATCGTGTTACAACAAATCAATACTAACCCACTGTAAATACAATAACATGCACAGTGCTCACTCAAGACCCAAGGACTGGTACTGATTTTTTCTGCAATACGATTTAACATTCTATGCATTAACTATTCAAAATACTGTTCAGATTATTAATCTCCCAAAAGATAATATTATTGCATGAAAAATACACTGAGACACTTTGCTATTCACAAACTCTGTATGGTGCAACACTGTGTGAACACTTCACAAATTTCTGTACTCACAATTCTGGGTCCATACACTTGTATAACACTTTCCATATACCGTATCACCATAAGGTCCTCACATATATAATACTGTATTCTGAAAGTATACTGGCATTAGAGTTCACATAACATACGTTTCACCAAATAATGAACCGTTAGCACCTGATTAAAATACACTTTAAAATTATAGCATATACATAGAAATATTAATACAGTTAACCCTCACTTTAAGCGGTTAATGTAACCCGGAGGGTACCGCGGAAAGCGAGAAACTCGTAAAGTGAATAACATAACATATGGGATTAATTGAAATGGAGTCCAGGCCGATCCCCAAATTCCACTTTTTGACGACACACAACTATGTTGTAGTAAAAATTTTATCTTAACTTTATGATGGTATGAAAAAACAAGTAATATAGAAGAGGTTAGGTTAGGAAAGATAAAGGTTAACATAGGAAAAATAAAGGTTTGGTTAGAAAACTAAAAATTTGGTGTAACACTTACGGTAGTAGAAGAGATGGGTCGGCATACGGGGATGGAGGCTGGTTCCGAGGCAGAGGGCAGATTACTGGCCCTCAGGTGAATCACCATTACTAGGTGAATCACCATCACTGTCACTTACAGTTGTCAGGGCTTCCCTGACAAATCCCTCAAAGTCATCTTCACTGCCACTATCACTGGCTTGGGCTGGCTGTGGTGGGTTGCGGGCGAAGAAATCTGTTATGCTTTGCTGACGGCTGGCGTTGATGTTGTCGTGATACACCTTGATGTAGGGCTCCATAGCCTGCACCAGCCGGGTATGGAAGACTTCATAGCGGTCATCGTCATTGTCGCGGGAAAGGAAGGACTTCATCTTCTCTGCACACTCCATGGCACCCTTAATATCACTATGACTTAAATTGTGTTCTTCGGAGAATGACGCACCTTCTTCCTCCTCTTCACTGACGTGTTCTTCTTCCAACATCTCGTCGGCAGTCACTTCAGGATCTCTGATCACCTCCAGGATGTCGTCGTTGGTGGTCTCGGAGAAGCCTGGAACTGTAACAGTCTGCGCAGCTTCTCTGGCAAGGTCCACTGCTACTGCAACATTCTGAACCTCACCAGTCACAGATTGACTCCTCCTCTCACCTGGTATTCCATGCAACACATTAGGGTGTCTCATAGGAGGGAAGATCAGCTAAAACTAATGGCCCATCACTTTTTTGGTAGATTTTTGTGTATATAAACAGAAAATAATTTCAGTTTCAATATTTTGCAACCTTTTGCTAGGTAAATTTTAGCGTGAAATTTATCGAAAATCTAACGTACAGCTGCATTAGTGCATTACAATTAAATAGTGAACATTGCTTTCTGACTTCATTCTTTAACAACCCAACTAACAATATTTTTCTGTTTCAGATTCTGATGCATTTATAAGTTGATAATATTTGCGATGGCTGCTTGTGTCAGGACGAGGAACCCAAAATCCAGCCATCTCAGTCACTATCTTGGGTCTGGGAGAGAGCTCCTGAAGTCGGAGTTGCCTACATTGAGAGATGCTTTGAGATACGGTGTTTTAATCAGGCAAATCAGTGAAAAGAACCAAAGAACTTACACAAACAAAGACATTGCCAGTGATATGACCAAAGCTGTCTTGGCACAGTATACTCTGGCTAACGCTCAGTTCAAGCCTCCAGTCATAACAAGTCAGAAGAAGATTAGTGAGAGACTGCTAGCCAGTTGGGAAAAGGCAAGAGATATCTCTCTTGGGAGAGGAAAACTTGCAGTTAAGGACAGCTTTGCCAAGCAACTGAACCAGTTATTTGACATAATTACTTGCAAGTGCCCAATTGTTCTCTGTCCTGAGTTTGGATGCGATCGTGACTGTAAATCCGAGGCCCACATCTCCTGTATTTGCAAGCGTGAACTGAAGATTCCTGTGATCGAACTGGCATTTGTCAAAGCACAGAGAGAGAAGACTGGCAGTATAGGGGCTCTCATGATTTCTAGCCAAGATATTCTGGAGTCCAAGAGACAGGAGGCTGCCACAGAGAGACAGAAGAGAGAAGAGTTGCCGAGGAAAAGAGACTTGAGAAGGCCCAGGGTGAGGTAAAAAAGGCCGATGATTGGAGTCAAGCTGATTCAGAGTTTAATGACTTCCCCATGGCTGATCCGAGTGCTGACCAGGAGAATGGTGACTTTGTCCCTAACCCAGAAAATAATGATCCCAAACCTTCCAGGCATAAGATTCGAAATAGGAAAGATATCCCGAGCATAGCTCTGGCCAGCATGCGACACCACACTGGTCTCAGAGAAACTGCAGAGATAGCAATAGCTGCCTGGATTGACGGTGGTTTGATAACACCTGATGGTGTTCACCTGGTGATAGATCATAACAAAGTAAGGAGGGCTCAGGAGAAACTTGCCAGTAACCTAGAAGAGGAGTTTGATAAGGGGATAAGAGAAAATGGAATCAATTGTTTGTTCTTTGATGGGAGAAGGGATGACACTAAAGTGTTCATGAAAGTTGGAGATTCTGACAAGTTGTTCCCTGCCATGGTGAAGGAGGAACACTACTCCTGCTGCAGTGAACCAGGAGGGAAGTATTTGTGGCATTTCCTCCAGAAAAGATGACATCAGGAAACCAGCTGAGATAGTGGCAGATAACATTTGAACTGGCTCAGAGAGAGGAGCGTGTAGACCAGGGCCTACCAGGCCATTGGAGGGGACAGCACCAACACGAACACAGGGTGGCAAGGGGGGTCATACAGTGGATAGAGCGGAAGATTGGGAGGAAGCTGGTCTGGATTGTTTGTGACCTCCACACCAACGAGTTGCCACTCAGACATCTGATCCAGGAGCTGGATGGCAAGACTCTTTCAAACAACAGATGGTCTGGTCCTCTTGGCAAGATGCTGGACTCTGCCACTGAGTTAGAAATAAATCCGAGCTTTGAAAAAATCACAGTTGGCCCTCCACTCGTTGAGCTTGCACATACTGTCATTGACGACCTGAGTACTGACCAGTACTATGGTTACATGATTTGCAGTGCCATCAAAACTGGGGTCATGCCTGATAGACTTGCTTACCTGCAGATAGGTCCAGTCTCACATTCTAGGTGGCTCACAACGGCTCTCAGGTTCTGCAGAATTTGGGTTGCTCATCATAAACTGAAAGGGAACCAGCTTCACAACCTGAGACTTATTGTCCAATTCATCGTGAGTGTCTACTTGCCAAATTGGTTCAACACCAAGGTCAAGTCATCGTTCTCCGAAGGTCCGAGGCATGTTCTCTTCCAGCTTGAGCTCCTGAGGAGTCAGCCAAGGAAGGTTGTTCAGATTGTGGAGCAGACTGTGAGGAGATCTTCCTGGTATGCTCATCCCGAGGCAGTTCTGCAGACAATGCTCTGCAGTAAGGATGAGGAGGAGAGAAGAGTGGCAGTCAAAAAGATCTTGGATATGAGACTTATGAGAGGATCTGGGCATGACGAATCAGTTGGTGACGATTCCTTCAGGGTCAGGAAGACTCCTGAAGTCAATCTAGGTACCAAGACCCTCACTGATCTCATAGATCTGGATAACATCCAGGCTGGCAGTGAGCCCCCTCTTACCTGCAGCCTCACCAATGTTCAAGTCAGAGCTTTCCTGGACAACCCCATGCATGTCCCTGCCTGGCCCTCGCACACCCAGAGTATAGAGCGTTGTGTACAGCAAGTGAGCGAGGCCAGCAGTCACGTGTACAGCCAGGAGAGGAGGGAAGGCTACATCCGAGCTCAGGTGGTCAGCAGGGAGGTGATGAGTAGAAACAGAAGCAAGAAAGACATGTTCTCTATGGTGTGCAGCAACACCGGGTCGTAGTAGTAAAACCGGTTTTGTATTTGATGATTTTGTTTTCTAAAGGAATATTAAATTTAATAAATGTGTCAAGATCATTCGTTTCACTATTCTGGATCATTTTCATCCTAATAAATTAACCTGATACATTTACTTTACTTTAAATAAGCTATTTAGTGGTGTTGGTAAAAGGGTGGGAATACTGAATTTTCATAAGATTTCAAGTTAAAATTTACCAAGCAAAAAATGAAAACTTCAAATCTGAAGATATCACATGATTCTGCACATAGAACTACATCATTAATACCATGGGCCGATTTTTCAAACAAAATAAAAAATTCGCCTCCGTATGACACACCCTAGCAACACATGTCTCCATGCGTGACGAATTGTAGCAATAGACAGCTGATCCCATGGCTCCACCAAGAAGTCCACAGCTTTCTTGATGTTAAATATTCTCCAGAATTGTTTGAACAGTATTTTTTGCTGTGCCAACTGTTGATCCTCATCTTCTTCGCTCTTGCTATCGGTGGTGGTGTCACTCAGGTTACGCAACTCTTCCCTGGTGTTGGTGTAGTCGTTCAGGAGCTGGAATTTTTTGGTTGAGAATGCAGCTTTCACATTGCAAATCAACTCCTGGTCCATGGGCTGGATTAATGACGTAGTGTTGGGAGGAAGGAAGACCACTTTTACGTTGGGGTGACGATCTAACAGTAGGGGCGAGTGTCCTGGTGCGTTGTCCAGCAGCAACAAAATATTGAATGGCACATTCTGTCGCTCACAGAATTTTTTTACATCGGGAACAAAACAGTCATCAAACCAGGAGAGGGACAGTGTAGAGAACATCCACGCCTTACGTGCGGTCAGCCAGTGGACATTTAGCTTGGTCATGTCCATGGTTTTGTAGGCGTGCGGCTTGCGTGCTGTGTGGATCACCGATAACTTGAGCTTACAGGTACCGGAGGCATTGGTGGTAAACAGGACGGTGATGCGTTCCTTCTGCATTTTCCGGCCCCGAATCCTGCTGGCATTCTTCACAACGAAGGACTTGGAAGGTAGCTTTTTCCAGAAAAGACCAGATTCGTCCATGTTAAACACCTGGTCGTCACTGTACTGTCCTTCCTCCATAATCTCACGTAAAAACGGAGGAAATTCCCGAGCCGCAGCACGATCAGCACTCGCTTCTTCACCACCAATGTTTATATTGGTGATCTTGTTCCGGATCTTAAACCTCTGTAACCACCCAGAGGAAGCATTAAAGGGTTTGGGCTCTGTAATTCCCATCTTTCGTGCCACTGCCATGTACAGTTCACGTGCGTAGTCCTTAACAGAGCGCGTGTCGACCGCCATGTTCCGTCGCGCCTGACGCACCAAGTACCTCACAAGTAATTTTTCTGTCTTGAGAAGCACCTGGTTGTGAAAATACTTGATCATAGAAGCACCTGTAGACTTTGTGATCTTCATGTGCTCCTTTATCTTGGCTGAATCCTTCTTTATAGTCCGGATCGTAGATTCGTTCACACCATGCTGGCGCGCCAAATCAACCTGCCTTGTTCCTTTCTCCAACTCTTGGATGATGGTATACTTCACCTCGTAGCTTAAGGAACGTCGTGTCTTCTTTGGTTTAGTGCCGCTGGGTCCAGGTAAGGAAAGGTTTCTCTCTTTTTTGGTGGTGGTCCGGTGGAAGCCATTTTACGGAACAATGGATGCGCGTTTACACGGAGTGGCCTTGAGGGATGAAACTGCCGCGGCTAGGTCAAGCGTCGTCTTTCCTCCCTCCCTCCCTCCCCCGGGTGGACACGTCATAATTCTTTAAGCCAATTACAGCTAGCAGCAGAGGGGGTAGGGATGCATGGCCAATCACAGGTCTGATACTTCATATGACGTCAGTGATAACGCAACAAAGACACACACTGCGCAACCTTACTGCGCCGCTTGCCCAAGCGGAGGGAGGAGGAGAGAGAGGCAGGCAGGCAGGCGGGCGGGTGGGGCGAATCTAAAAATAGCGTCGCGCCGGACACTCTCCGCATAATGGGGTTCACGTACCGCGTAATGTGAGCACGTGAGGTTCTGGCAAGGCACCGCGTTAACGTGGAAACGCGGAATGCGGGACCGCGTAAAGTGAGGGTTAACTGTACAAGGAACTGTAAAACACCCCGAGATATTAAGCAAATGGAATGTATAGCCTACCTAACACATAAACTAAAGAATATTACAAGTACAGAATTAGCATCCACTTAACCTTTGCATATAGTGCAATGCTTCTGTTAGCAACTCAGAATTAAAACACTCGGCACTCCCACGATGGAAACATTTCACAAACTAGTGCCACTGCCCAAACATGTACTCACTGTCTGTAAGTAATACTGAGTTAACAACGGAAAAAAATTTGGGCAGATTGTTACACATCAAAATTCTTCAAATATTAATGAACCTTATTCACACTCTCCACTCAAGTTATTGTTGCAGGTATCATTTACTTTAAACAAGACTTTTTTTTATAACCTAACTCCAAGGTATTTCTTTGAACTTATTTCACTTTCTCTGCAAACCACCACAAAAATCTGTACCTCGGAAAAATATGGAACAAAATTATTAGCAATCTGAAATACTCATTAGTTACAGTGGAATGGTTATTAAATACCAGTACAGAGAAATGGTTATAACTCCGTTAAAAAACTACAATATCACAGTCATTCCTCCCAACTCAATACTATGTTCATTACATCCTACCGCTGCCACCATTTATGAGGGCCTGAGCTGCCACCATTTTATAAGGGCCTGTGTGTCAGTAACAATTCCTTTTACTCTCATACTTATTACCATTGGTAGCGTGACGAGAGGAGGCTCGTGGGTTTATGTAATGTTAGTATCAAGTAATAGGGAAGAAATAACGGTAAATACTGTAGGTAAATAATAGACACAATATACAAATACAAAATTTATTTAAAAATTAATATGAAATTAGGAGAAAGAATTTATATGTACCATCAGACGAAATCTAGTACTAGGCCCTCAGGCTCAACATACACCACTACTGGGTGGACATACTCAATAACACTTCCAACCCTATTGGGTGGACATACTCAATAACTCATAACTCTTATAGTCACTTAGCACCATTAAGACCAGGGGCAACTGCCATTACAACACTCAGTCGTCAGGAGTGATACTCAAGCAACAGCCATGGGGTCCAGCCACCATGGGGTACTTTCCGACGAACTCTGAAGATCCCAGTGGATTAACTCCACCACACAAATAGCCCTGCTGAGTTAGACACTCATCCACCAATGATGGGGGCTGGTAGTGTTGTGTGGCTTGGTGATACGGGGTCACCTCGCAGGCCTAGCGTTAGGGCCAGACGAGCCAGCTATGGGGGCCATAGGTAGTCTGAAGTGTCTGACGGCCGAGGCTCACGAAGGTAACTGATCCTACTGGACCTCCGACATCTCCCCAGACATAGTGGATACAACATCCACGCTACAGACACGGCCTAGGCTGCGTTAGGGACCTGTATGGATGAAGGGGCGAGCACTTACTAACAGTGACAACGAAATCACATTTCAGGGGACGTTAAAGACGTAAATATGACTTCACTCAGAGCATATCACCTAAGTTACTGTAACACCTGCACAATCAACAACTATTAGTGGGTCAAATCACTTAAAGAAGTCAAAGATTATAACACAGTGGAATGGCATGCCTGTAGGTGAAGGGACGGGCACTTACTAACGTTAGAAATACCGGCACTTCACTCAAAAATGAACACGGAGTCCACCTACTTCTATTTCGATGATTAATTTACTGTACACTCTGACGTTGAAACTGAGACTATGAACTCAGTTTCATTCCCTCTTATTATCCTCACTAACAATGCTCTGGCTCAGCTATAAAGCAAAATTAAATTGATTACAAGGGTTGGATGGCAACAGGTCCCCAACATACCTGGCGTCTGCTACAAATCCGCGGATTATATTCAAAGTTCCTTAAAGACGGCCTATCAATGACACGTCATCATGGAAACAGAAAACGGGGACTTCCGCACAGAGATCGGAAGGTTTGTGGACGTTTGAGCATAATATGAATCTGTAGGTTTTCAGGTTAGCCATTATCACGATCATGACGGTGGATATACTAGTCGAAGGATTGGACAAAAGGCTCTATATAACTTTAACTTGTTTTTGCGGGCTTCTGAAGCGTTTTAATTTATTTACCATGTTTCTGGTTTTTGCAAGTTTTCGGTGATGAATGTTTTGTAGCCTTTTGTTGTTATCTTCAGCCCTAAGGGCAGTGCCTTCCATGGCATATGGAATCACTTTGTTGTCTACTATAATGTTTTTTTTCACTTTAGCGATTGGTATTATTTTGAACTTGTTGGTGTTCGTTTGTATCTTCCACTTTTTTTAATGATGGTTGATGTTCTCTATTGTGTTGGCAGTATGTTTGTGCCATTATTGCTGTTGATTTGCCAGGTATCATGATGATTTGTGTGATATCGTCTACCAAAACTTATGTATTCACTGTGGGAGATAAGTTCTGGTAGGTCTGCTGTGTAGATATTATTGTATCGTGGGTGAAAGGACACTGCCTTGGGGTACTCCGCCTTTTCAGTTTATGGGTGGTCCTATAAAGCTGCCAATTTATCATTGTGCCGTGCGATCGTCTAGGTTCTGGGAAATTTAATTGAAGAAGTTTAGAATTTTAATCCTGGGTGCTATACTTTATCGAGCCTTTCTTAACGTCTCTTAGCTGTATTGACTTGGTTTCTTTCTTTCTTTGTTGGCTACGTTTCCCGTGATTATGGCTAGTGCAGTATGTGTTCCTTTTTCCAGTGAATCATGTTGTCTGGGGTTTAGTAGTCCGTTTTTCACTTCTGTGTTTCTGATTCTCTTGTTTATTGCCCTTTATAAAATAGTTTTCCTATAACCAGTAGGGAAATCGGTCTGTAGTTTATTACTTGGGTGTGGTCTTTGGCTGGTTTCTGGTATGAATATGAGTTTTGCTTTTTTATAGCCATCAATAGTATTCACTTGCCAAAAGCAAGGTTAAACTATTTCAAGGATGCCTTATTGTGCAGTTATTGGGTAGGTATAGGATCATATTTCTTATGATTTTTTGTAAATCCTGGTGCTTTTCTTTAGTGTGCCTGATGGTGTAGCGAGTTCTCCTTACTGTAATTGGTTCTATCAGGTTGAGCCTGGTTTTGGCTCCACCACATGGTATGGGTTATCCTATGTATCATTTCAGCCATTTCTCTGCAGGTATGATTTTCGTGTTCCTCATCAAATTCCTCATTTCTTCTTCTGATATTTGAAATACTTTTTTTTTCCATTCTTTTCTGTATGCGGATTCTATCTCTTTTTCTTCAAGAGTTTTCCCGTTTTGGTCCTTTATGTATTTTGTTGAGGCTTGTCGTTTCCAGCTTTAGCTGTTTTTACGTTCTGCTAGAAGTTCTTGTCATTTCTTGTGGTATCCAGGTTGTTTATTGGTTCGTTTTAGTTCGTTCCATATCTGTTGGTGCTATCAGGCTTTCATCTCTTAACTTGTTGTATTTGAAGCTCAAGCTCTCTCATGTTAGTTGGTGGATAATTTTGTATGTATATCATTATGTTATTGTATTGTACTTGGAGCATTCGCAATCATCGGGATGTCCATGTAGCGTTCGATATGTTGTGATTGGTATGTTGTTCTCTGTTGCCTTTGATGTTACGTATAGGTATCTGTTTCGTTGTGACTGATGGATGTACAGAGTGATGGAGGACAGACTGGCCGAGGTGTGGACTGGTGGAGGTACAGAGTGATGGAGGTACAGACTGGTCGAGGTGTGGACTGGTGGAGGTACAGAGTGATGGAGGTACAGACTGGTCGAGGTGTGGACTGGTGGAGGTACGTGGTGGGGAACAGAGTGATTTAGGTACAGAGGAATGGAGGTACAGAGGATGGAGGTACAGAGTGATGGAGGTACAGAGATGGAGGTACAGAGTGATGGAGGTACAGACTTGTCGAGGTGTGGACTGGTGGAGGTACAGGTGATTTAGGTACAGAATAATGGAGTAAAGAGTGATGGAGGTACAGAGTGATGGAGGTACAGAGGGATGAAAGGAGGTACAGACTTGTGAGGTGGGGTGGAGGCACAGAGTGATGGAGGTACAGACTGGTCGAGTGTGGACTGGTGGAGGTACAGAGTGATGGAGGTACAGACTGGTCGAGGTTTGGACTGGTTGAGGTACAGAGTGATGGAGGTACAGACTGGTCGAGGTGTGGACTGGTGGAGGTACAGAGGATGGAGGTACAGACTGGTCGAGGTGACTGGTGGAGGTACAGAGGATGGAGGTACAGACTGTCGAGGTTGGACTGGTGGAGGTACTGAGTGGTGGAGGAAGAGGATGTAGGCAGAGGAATGGAGGCAGAGGATGGAGGTAAGTGATGGAGGTACAGGATGGAGGAAGATGGAGGACTTGCGAGGTGGACTGGTGGAGGACAGAGGATGAGGTACAGAATAATGGAGGTAAAGAGGATGGAGGTACAGAGGATGGAGGTACAGAGTGATGGAGGTACAGAGGATGGAGGTCAGACTTGTCGAGGGTGGACTGGTGGAGGTACAGAGGATGGAGGTACAGACTGGTCGAGGTGGGACTGGTGGAGGTACAGAGGATGGAGGCAGACTGCTGAGGTTTGGACTGTTGAGGCAGAGTGATGGAGGTACAGACTGGTCGAGGTGGTGGACTGGTGGAGGTACAGAGTGATGGAGGAGGCACAGAGTGATTTAGGTACAGAGTAATGGAGGTAAAGAGTGATGGGAGGCACAGAGTGATGGAGGTACAGAGTGATGGAGGTACAGAGTGATGGAGGTACAGACTTGGTCGAGGTGTGGACTGTGAAGGTGCACAGTGATGGAGGTTCAGACTGGTCGAGGTGTGGACTGGTGGAGGTACAGAGGATGGAGGCACAGACTGGTCGAGGTGTGGACTGGTGGAGTACAGGGTGATGGAGGTACAGAGTGATGGAGGTACAGAGCGATGGAGGCACAGACTGGTCGAGGTGGGGACTGGTGGAGGTACAGAGTGATGGAGGTACAGAGTGATTTAGGTACAGAGGAATGGAGGTACAGAGTGATGGAAGTACAGAGGATGGAGGTACAGAGGATGGAGGTACAGAGGAGGAGGTACAGAGCGATGGAGGTACAGAGCGATGGAGGTACAGACTGGTCGAGGTGTGGACTGGAGGAGGTACAGAGGATGAAGGTACAGAGCGATGGAGGTACAGACTGGTCAGAGGTGGACTGGTGGAGGCACAGAGGATGGAGGTACAGAGTGAGTTTGGGTGCAGAGGAATGGAGGTACAGAGGATGGAAGTACAGAGTGATGGAGGCAGAGTGATGGAGGTACAGAGTGATGGAGGTACAGACTGGTCGAGGTGTGGACTGGTGGAGGTACACAGTGATGGAGGTTCAGACTGGTCGAGGTGACTGTGGAGCTACAGAGGATGGAGGTACAGACTGACGAGGTGTGGGACTTGGAGGTACAGAGTGATGGAGGTACAGAGTGATGGAGGTACAGAGGATGGAGGTACAGACTGGTCGAGGTGTGGATTAGTGGAGGTACAGATTGATAGAGGTACAGACTGGTCGAGGTGGGGACTGGTGGAGGTACAGAGTGATGGAGATACAGAGTGATGGAGGTACAGAGGATGGAGTGCTGAGTGATGGAGGCACAGTGATGCAGGTACAGAGTGATGCAGGTACAGAGTGATGGAGGCAGAGTGGTGGAGGTACAGAGGATGGAGGTACAGATTGATGGAGGTACAGAGTGATGGAGGTACAGAGTGATGGAGGCAGGAGATGGAGGTACAGACTGGTCGAGGTGTGGATCTGGAGGTGAAGGAAAGACGTGACAGACTGGTCGAGGTGTGGATTGATGGAGGTACAGAGTGATGGAGGTACAGAGTGATGGAGGTACAGACGGTCGAGGTGGGACTGTGGAGGTACAGAGGATGGAGGTTCAGACTGGCTGAGGTGTGCACTGTTGGAGGCAACAGAGGATGGAGACAGACTGGTCGAGCTGTGATCTGGTGGAGGTACAGAGTGATGGAGGTACAGAGTGATGGAGGTACAGAGTGATGGAGGTACAGACTGGTTGAGTACAGGGTGGAGGTACAGAGTGATGGAGGAAGCAGAGTGATGGAGGTACAGACCGGTCGAGGTGAACTGGTGGTGGTACAGAGAGTGATGGAGGTACAGAGTGATGAGGCCAGTGATGGAGGCACAGTGTGATGCAGGTACAGAGTGATGGAGGTACAGAGGATGGAGGCAGAGTGGTGGAGGTGTGGACTGGTGAGGTACAGAGTGATGGAGGTACAGAGCGATGGAGGTACAGACTGGTCGAGGAGGTGGACTGATGGAGGCAGAGGATGGAGGTACAGACTGGTCGAGGTGGACTGAAGGGAGGTACAGAGTGATGGAGGTACAGACTGGCCGAGGTGTGGACTGGTGGAGGTACAGAGTGATGGACGTTCAGAGTGATGGAGGCACAGACTGGTCGAGGTGTGGACTGATGGAGGTAAGAGAGTGATGGAGGACAGACAGGTCGAGGTGTGGACTGATGAAGGTGACAGAGTGATGGAGGTACAGACTGGTCGAGGAGGACTGAGGGAGGTACAGAGTGTTGGAGGTACAGACTGGTCGGAGGTGAGACTGGTGGAGGTACAGAGTGATGGAGGTACAGACTGGTCGAGGTTTGGACTGGTGGAGGTACAGAGTGATGGAGGTACAGACTGTCGGAGATGTGGACTGGTGGAGGTACAGAGTGATGGAGGTACAGACTGGTCGAGGTGAGGACTGCTGGAGGTACAGAGTGATGGAGGTACAGACTGGTCGAGATGTGGACTGGTGGAGGTATAGAGAGATGGAGGTACAGAGTGATTAGGGTACAGACTTATGGAGGTACAGAGTGATGGAGGGACAGAGTGATGGAGGTACAGAGTGATGAGGACAGAGTGATGGAGGTACAGACTGAACGAGGTGTGGACTGGTGGAGGTACAGAGTGATGGAGGTTCAGACTGGTCGAGTTGGGGACTGGTGAGGTACAGAGGATGGAGGTACAGACTGGCCGAGGTGGGGACTGGTGGAGGTACAGGGTGATGGAGGCACATAGTGATGGAGGTACAGAGCGATGGAGGTACAGATTGGTCGAGGGGACTGGTGGAGGTACAGAGGATGGAGGTACAGACTGGTCAGAGGTGGACTGGTGGAGGTACAGAGTGATGGTGGTACAGACTGGTCGAGGTGTGGACTGGTGGAGGTACAGAGTGATGGAGGTACAGACTGGTCGAGGTGACTGGTGGAGGTACAGACCGGTCGAGGGTGTGCACTGGTGAAGGTACAGAGTGATGGAGGCAGACTGTCAGCTGTGATCTGGTGGAGGTACAGAGTGATGGAGGTACAGAGTGATGGAGGTACAGAGTGATGGAGGTACAGAGTGATGGAGGTACAGACTGGTTGAGGGGACTGGTGGGAGGTACAGAGTGATGGGTACAGAGTGATGGAGGTACAGACTGGTCAGAGGTGTGAACTGGTGAGGCAGAGTGATGGAGGTACAGAGTGATGGAGGTAGCAGAGGATGGAGGTACAGAGTGATGGAGGTACAGACTGGTCGAGGTGTGGACTGGTGGAGGCACAGGAGGTACAGAATGATGGAGGTACAGAGTGATGGAGGTACAGAGGATGGGAGGTACAGTGTGATGCAGGTACAGAGTGATGGAGGTACAGAGGATGGAGGTGCAGAGTGGTGAGGTGTGGACTGGTGGAGGTACAGAGGGATGGAGGTACAGAGCGAGGAGGTACAGACTGGTCGAGGTGGTCTGATGGAGCACAGAGTGATGGAGGTACAGACTGGTCGAGGTGTGGGACTGATGGAGGCACAGAGTGATTGAGGTACAGACTGGTCGAGGTGGTGGACTGGTGGAGGTAAGAAGATGGAGGCAGAGTGGAGGTACAGACAGGTCGAGGTGTGGGACTGTGAGGTACAGAGTGATGGAGGTACAGAGTGATGGAGGTACAGAGTGATGGAGGTACAGAGGATGGAGGAACAGACTGGTCGAGGTGTGGACTGATGGAGGTAAAGAGGATGGAGGACAGACTGGTCGAGGTGGGACTGGTGGAGGCACAGAGTGATGGAGGTACAGACTGGTCGAGTTGACTGGTGGAGGTACAGAGGATGGGAGGTACAGACTGGGTCGAGATGTGGACTGGTGAGGTATAGAGAGAGAGGTACAGAGTGATGGAGGTACAGAGTGATGAGGTACAGAGTGATGGAGCACAGAGGATGGAGGTACAGAGGAAGGAGGTACAGAGTGATGGAGGTACAGAGGATGGAGGTACAGACTGAACGAGGTGTGGACTGGTGGAGGTACAGAGGATGGAGGTACAGAGTGATTGAGGTACAGACTGGCCGGAGGGCCTGGACTGTGGAGGTACAGGAGTGATGGAGGTACAGGAGGAAGGAGGTACAGAGTGATGGGAGGTGCAGACTGAACGAGGTGTGACTGGTGAGGTACAGAGTGATGGAGGTACAGAGTGATTGAGGCACAGACTGGCCGAGGCTGGACTGGTGAGGATGGAGGACAGAGGATGGAGGTACAGAGTGATGGAGGTACAGAGGATGCAGGTACAGAGTGATGGAGGTACGGAGGATGGAGGTACAGAGTGGGTGGAGGCAGAGAGGGATGGAGGTACAGACTGATGGAGGTACAGAGTGATGGAGGTACAGGTGAGGATGGAGGACAGAGGATGGAGGTAGCAGAGTGGTGGAGGTACAGACTGGTCGAGGTGTGGGACTGGTGGAGGTACAGAGGAGGAGGTACAGAGTGATTGAGGTAAGACTGGTCGAGGTGTGGGGTGGAGGTACAGAGTGATGGAGGTACAGAGTGATGGAGGTACATAGTGATGGAGGTACAGAGTCATGCAGGTACAGAGTGATGGAGGTACAGAGTGATGGAGGTACAGAGTGGTGGAGGTATAGTGTGATGGAGGTACAGACTGATGGAGTACAGAGTGATGGAGGTACAGAGGATGGAGGCAGAGTGATGGAGGTACAGAGTGGTGGAGGTACAAGGTGATGGAGGTACAGAGTGATGGAGGCAGAGGATGGAGGTACAGAGTAATGGAGGTACAGAGTGGTGGAGGTACAGAGTGATGGAGGTACAGACTGGCCGAGGTGTGGACTGGTGGAGGTACAGAGGATGGAGGTACAGACTGGTCAGGTGTAGACTCGTGGAGGTACAGAGTGATGGAGGCACGACTGGATGAGGTTTGACTGGAGGAGGCAGAGTGATGGAGGCAGACTGGTCGAGAGGTGGACTGGTGAGGCCAAAGTGATGAGGTACAGAATGGTCGAGGTGTGGACTGGTGAGGCAAGAGGAGGCAGACTGGTCGAGGTGTGGACTGGGGAGGTACAGACTGATGGAGGCAGACTGAGGGACTCATGGAGGTACAGAGTGAAGGAAGTGGGACAGACTGGTCGAGGTGTGGACTGGGGAGGCACAGACTGATGGAGGCAAAGACTGGCCGAGGTGGACTATGGAGGTACAAGGAGAGTGAAGGAGGTACAGACTGGTCGGGAGGAGACTGGTGGAGGTACAGACTGATGGAGGCACAGAGTAATGGAGGTACAGACTGGTCGAGGTGTGGCTGGTGAGGTGCAGACTGATGGAGGTACAGAGTGATGGAGGGGTACAGACTGGTCGAGGTGGACTGGAGGAGGTGTAGAGTGATGGAGGTACAGACTGGCCGAGGTGGACTCATGGAGGTAGCAGTGAAGGAGGACAGACTGGTCGAGGTGTGTGGACTGGTGGAGGCCAGACGATGAGGCAGGTAGAGTAATGGAGGTACAGACTGGTCGAGGTGGGTCTGGTGAGGTACAGACTGATGGAGGTACAGAGTGATGGAGGCACAGACTGGTCGAGGAGAGACTGGTGGAGGCAGAGGAGGAGGCTACAGATGATGGAGGTGCAGAGTGATGGAGGTAAGAGAGATGGAGGTACAGAGAGTGGTGGAGATACAGAGGATGGAGGTAAGAGGATGGAGGTACTGAGTGATGGGAGGCACGAGTGATGGAGGTACAGAGTGATGGAGGACAGAGTGATGGAGGTACTGACTGGTCGAGGGTGGACTGGAGGAGGTGTAGAGTGATGGAGGCACAGACTGGTCGAGGTGTGGACTGATGGAGGTACAGGTGATGGAGGTACAGACCGAGGTGTTGACTGGTGGAGGTACAGAGTGATGGAGGCACAGAGTGATGGAGGTACAGACTGGTCGAGGTGTGGACTGATGGAGGTACAGAGGATGGAGGTACAGACTGTCGAGATGGGACTGGTGGAGGTACAGAGTGATGGAGGTACAGACTGGTCGAGGTGTGACTGGTGGAGGTACAGACTGATGGAGGTATAGAGGATGGAGATTCAGACTGCTGAGGTGTAGATCAAGGAGGCACAGAGTGATGGAGGTACAATCTGGCTGAGGGTGTGACTGATGGAGGCACAGAGTGATGGATGTACAGACTGTCGAGGTGACTGGTGAGGCACAGAGTGATGGAGGTACAAAGTGATGGGAGGTCAGTGATGGAGGTACAGACTGGCCGAGGTGGGACTGGTGGAGGCACAGGAGTGGTGGGAGGTACAGAGTGGTGGAGGTACAGAGTGATGGAGGCACAGAGTGATGGAGGCACAAAGTGATGGAGGCACAGAGTTATGGAGGCAAGAGGATGGAGGTACTGACTGGTCGAGGTGTGACTAATGGAGGTACAGAATGATGGAGGTACAGACTGGTCGAGGTGTGGACTGGTGGAGGCACAGAGTGATGGAGGTGCCAGACTGGCCGAGGTGTAGAGTGGTGGAGGTACAGAGTGATGGAGGTACAGACTGGTCGAGGTGTGGACTGGTGGAGGTACAGAGTGATGGAGGTACTGACATGTGAGGTGTGGACTGGTGGAGGTACAGAGTGATGGAGGTACAGACTGGTCGAGGTGTGGACTGGTCGAGGCACAGAGTGATTGAGGTACTGACTGGTCGAGGACTGGTGGAGGTACAGAGTGATGGAGGTACAGACTGGTCGAGGTGTAGACTGGTGGAGGCACAGAGTGATGGAGGTACAGACTGGTCAGTGTGTGGACTGAGGAGGTACTGAGTGATGGAGGCAGAATGGTCGAGATGTGGACTGGAGAGGTACTGAGGATGGAGGCACAGACTGTGTGACTGGAGGAGGTACAGAGTGATGGAGGTACAGACTGGTCGAGGTGTGGGACTGGTGGAGGTACAGAGTGATGGAGGTAACAGACTGGTCGAGGGTGGACTGATGGAGGTACAGATTGATGGAGGTACAGACTGGCCGAGGCAGAGTGATGGAGGTACAGAGTGATGGAGGTACAGAGTGATGGAGGTCAGAGTACGAGGACAGACTGGTGGAGGTACAGACTGGTGATGCACAGAGGATGGAGGCACAGATTGGTCGAGGTGTAGACTGGATGGAGGTACAGAGTGATGGTGGGTACAGACTGGTCGAGAGGTGGGACTGATGGAGGTACAGAGTGATGGTGGTACAGACTGGTCTTAGGTGTGACTGGTGGAGGCAGAGGATGGAGGTACAGACTGGTCGAGGTAGACTGGTGGAGGTACAGAGTGATGGAGGTACAGAGTGATGGTGGTACAGACTGGTCAAGGTGTGGACTGGAGGAGGTACAGAGTGATGGAGGTACTGTTGGTCGAGGTGTGGATCGGTGGAGGTACAGAGTGATGGAGAGGGAGACTGAGGAGGTACAGAGTGATGGAGGTACAGACTGGCCGAGGTGTAGACTGGTGGGAGACAGAGGATGGAGGTACAGAGTGACGAGGTACAGAGTGATGCAGGTACAGAGTGATGCAGGCAGAGTGATGGAGGTACAGAGTGGGGGAGGAAGAGAGTGATGGAGGGCAGAGGATGGAGGTACAGAGTGATGGAGGTACAGAGTGATGGAGGTACAGAGGATGGAGGTACAGAGTGATGGAGGTACAGAGTGGTGGAGGTACAGACTGTCGAGGTGTGGACTGGTGGAGGTACAGAGTGATGGAGGAAGGTGATGCAGGTACAGAGGATGCAGGTACAGAGTGATGGTGTGCGAGTGGTGGAGGTACAGAGTGATGGAGGTACAGAGTGATGAGGTACAGAGTGATGGAGGTACAGAGGATGGAGGTACAGAGTGGTGGAGGCTGTAGAGTGATGGATGACAAAGATGGAGGACAGAGTGATGCAGGTACAGAGTGGTGGAGGTACAGAGGATGCAGGTACAGAGTGATGGAGGTACAGAGTGATGGAGGCAGAGGATGGAGGTACAGAGGGGGAGGGCAGAGTGATGGACGGACAAAGTGATGGAGGTACAGAGTGGAGGAGGTACAGAGTGGTGGGAGGTACAGAGTGATGGAGGGACAGAGTGGTGGAGGGACAGAGGATGGAGGGACAGAGGATGGAGGGACAGAGTGATGGAGGTACAGAGTGGTGGAGGTACAGAGGATGTGGAGGGACAGAGTGGTGAGGTACAGAGTGATAGAGGTACAGACTGTCGAGGTGTGGACTGATGAGGTACAGAGTGATGGAGGTCACAGAGTGATGGAGGAGACATGAGATTGATGGAGGTACAGAGTGGTGGGAGGGACAGAGGATGGAGGGACAGAGTGATGGAGGTACAGAGTGATGGAGGTACAGAGTGGTCGATGTGTGTGGACTGATGGAGGTACAGAGTGATGGAGGTACAGAGTGATGGACGCAGAGATGGAGGTACAGAGTGTTGGAGGTACAGACTGATGGAGGGACAGAGGATGTGGTGGACAGAGTGATGGAGGTACAGAGTGATGGAGGTGCAGAGGGGAGGTACAGAGTGATGGAGGTACAGGTGGATGGAGGTACAGAGGAGGAGGTACACAGAGTGGAGGGACAGAGTGCAGGCAGAGTGGACGGGATGCATGACTGGAGTGAGGGACTGGAGGAGGTAAGAGTGATGGAGGTACAGACTGGCCGAGGTGTAGACTGGTGGAGGTACAGAGTGATGGGGGTACAGACTGGTCGAGGTGTGGAGACTGGTGGAGTGCACAGAGTGATGGAGGCACAGAGTGATGGAGGTACAGACTGGTGTAGGTGTGACTGGTGGAGGCACAGTGATGGAGGTAGTGACTGGTCGAGGGGTGACTGGGGAGGTACAGAGGATGGAGGTACAGACTGGTCGAGGGAGACTGGTGGAGGTACAGAGTGATGGAGGGCACAGATCACTGAGGTGTGGGATCTGGAGGTACAGACTGATGGAGGCACAGAGGATGGAGGTACAGACTGGTGTAGGTGGACTGGTGAGGCACAGAGGATGGAGGAAGTGACTGGTCGAGGGGTGGACTGGTGGAGGCACAGAGTGATGGAGGTACAGACTGGTCAGAGGTAGATCTGGAGGTACAGAGGATGGAGGCTACAGATTGTCGAGGTGGACTGGTGTGTAGGTGGACTGGTGGAGGAGGAGAGTGATGAGGTAGTGACTGTCGGAGGTGACTGGGAGGACAGAGTGATGGAGGTACAGACTGTCGAGGGGACTGGTGAGGTCAGAGTGATGGAGGCAGACTGGTCGAGGTGTGGGATAGGAGGCAGAGGATGGAGGTACAGAGGATGGAGGTACAGAGTGATGGAGGCAGAGGATGGAGGTACAGACTGGTCGAGGTGTGGACTGATGGAGGTACAGAGTGATGGAGGTATAAAGTGATGGAGGTACGCAGATGGGGGTACAGACTGGTCGAGGTGTAGACTGATGGAGGTACAGAGTATGGAGGTACAGAGGATGGAGGTACAGACTGGTCGAGGTGTGACTGGTGGAGGCACAGAGTGATACAGGTACAGACTGTCGAGGTGTGGACTGATGGAGGTACAGAGTGATGGAGGTACAGAGTGAGAGGTACAGAGTGATGGAGGTACAGACTGGTCGAGGTGGGACTGTGGAGGTACAGAGATATAGGTACAGAGCTGAGGTGTGGACTGATGGAGGTACAGAGTGATGGAGGTAAAGTGATGGAGGTACAGAGTGATGGAGGTACAGACTGGTCGAGGTGTAGACTGATGGAGGACACAGAGTGATGGAGGTACAGAGTGATGGAGGTACAGACTGGTCGAGGTGTAGACCTGATGGAGGTACGAGAGTGATGGAGGTACTGACTGATGGAGGTACAGAGTGATGGAGGACAGACTGGTCGAGGTGGGACTGGTGGAGGTACAGAGGATATAGGTACAGACTGTCGAGGGGTGGACTGATGGAGGCACAGAGGATGGAGGTAAAAGTGATGGAGGTACAGAGTGATGGAGGTACAGACTGGTCGAGGTGTAGACTGATGGAGGTACAGAGTGATGGAGGTGACAGAGTGATGGAGGTGCAGACTGGTCGAGGTGTAGACTGATGGAGGTACAGAGTGAGGAGGTACTGACTGATGGAGGTACAGACTTGTCGAGGTACAGAGTGATGGAGGTACAGAGTGATGGAGGTACAGACTGGTGGAGGCACAGACTGGTGAAGGTACTGACTGAAGGAGGTACAGAGTGATGGAGGTACTGACTGATGGAGGTACAGACTGGTCGAGGTACAGACTGGTCGAGGTACAGACTGATGGAGGTTCTGACTGATGGAGGTACTGACTGATGGAGGTACAGAGTAATGGAGGTACTGACTGATGGAGGTACTGACTGATGGAGGTACAGACTGGTCGAGGTACAGACTGGTCGAGGTACAGACTGGTGGAGGTACAGAGTGATGGAGGTACAGACTGGTCGAGGTGCGACTGGTGGAGGCAGAGTGATGGAGGTACAGACTGGTCGAGGTACAGACTGGTGGAGGTACAGACTGGTGGAGGTACTGACTGAAGGTAGTACAGACTGGTCGAGGTACAGACTGGTGGAGATACTGACTGGTGGAGGTACAGACTGATGGAGGTACAGACTGGTCGAGGTACAGACTGGTCGAGGTACAGACTGGTGGAGATACTGACTGATGGAGGTACAGAGTGATGGAGGTACTGACTGATGGAGGTACAGAGTGATGGAGGTACTGACTGATGGAGGTACAGACTGGTGGAGGTACTGATTGGTGGAGGTACAGACTGGTGGAGGTACTGACTGGTGGAGGGCCGACGGGAGGCACAGACTGGTGGAGGCACAATGGAGGTACAGACTGATGGAGGTACAGACTAATGGAGGTACAGACTAATGGAGGTACAGAGTGATGGAGGTACAGACCAATGGAGGTACAGACCAATGGAGGTACAGACTGGTGGAGGTACAGACTGATGGAGGTACAGACTGGTGGAGGTACTGATTGGTGGAGGTACAGACTGGTGGAGGTACTGACTGGTGTAGGTACTGACTGGTGGTGGTACAGACTGGTGGTGGTACAGACTGGGTGGAGGTACAGACTGGTGGAGGTACAGACTGGTGGAGGTACAGACTAATGGAGGTACAGACTGATGGAGGTACTGACTAATGGAGGTACAGACTAATGGAGGTACAGACTAATGGAGGTACAGACTAATGGAGGTACAGACTAATGGAGGTACAGACTGATGGAGGTACAGACTGATGGAGGTACAGACTGATGGAGGTACAGACTGGTTGAGGTACAGACTGATGGAGGTACTGACTGGTGGAGGTACAGACTGATGGAGGTACAGACTGATGGAGGTACAGACTAATGGAGGCACAGACTGATGGAGGTACACATTAAAAGTCTCTTATATTACTTGTTAAAGTAGTTTTATTTACTGTTATTGTCTACCGTCATGACAACTTCTATAAGGACATTGACTTTACCAGACCACATTATTTACACTCAAAAGGCCAAACAAACAAAGAATGTACTGCCCTTCTAGCTAGATAAACATTTCTAATTCAATCTCAAGTACAGTAAATCCTCTATTTATAGGACTATATGGAGAGGAATGTGTGTTACATGAAGATGAAAAGGCGTTATACCGGGGTTTATTAGACGTGAAAATCCCATCTCACGGATTACATTATATGGAGAGGAAAATTCGTTATGTGGAGGTTTCATTGTAACTTTATAATAGACTTAACTAAATTACAGCCAGAATTACAGAGAAAAATTCATTTCATATGGTTGTGGATTATATTTGACCTTTGACTGGCTTGAAACGTCAGGTCATGTTAGGTTAGGTTTGGTTTGGTTTGGTTTGGGTGGTTAGGTTATGTTTGGTTAGGTTAGGTTTGGTTAGGTTAGGTTAGGTTTGGTTAGGTTAGGTTAGGATAGGTTAGGTTTGGTTAGGTTATGTTTGGTTAGGTTAGGTTAGGTTAGGCTAGGTTAGTTTAGGTTAGGTTAGATCAAGGATCATATCCTAGTAAGGATATTTCAAACATTTGATTTACCCATAATGCACAGAATCGTGGTATGACTGTTGTAAACAGGCATCATCTTGACTTGAGTACAGAGTAAAGACAGTGTAGTTAAGAGTGTCACCAATAAAAATTACACCATTGTATCCAAGGAGTGTACCGACCCGACAACTTCCTACGGCAAAATCTGGTGCAGCATGTATTGTATTATCTGTGTTCAAGCATTCTAGTCCTTGCTATATAAAATCAGGAAATATGTCATTTCTCATTCGTACTACTTCATACTAGTTCCTTTGGCATAGGAAATGGGTTGCATTAGCTCAGTTTCAAAAACAGGAGCGACCAGATAAGAAGAGATGGGACTTAGCCTCAATATCAGCACATAATACTTCTCATAGGGTGTACTCCTTAAGTAAAGAAGTCCTTTTTAACGATACATTAGTTTAACTGGAATGTATGTAGATATCCAGGTATCTACAGGAAGGTGAGACATTCGTCTTCCCATATGTAGCCAAAAAGAACTCCGAATATATTTGATAATCTTCAAAAAATGAAAGTTATGTTCATCGGTACGTGGGTTTCAGGTGTCAACACTGTGCTTAATTTAGGACGTGAGGGAAGATTTCTTGTAGTTTCTTAATTCTGCAATATCAGTCAATATCAGGTCATTCAGAAGACCATTATACATTGTTCTTGCCACGTCTGACAAAAAACAAAACAATAATATAAGAAAAACATGGTTACATAACTTAATTTACCAGCGACGGTCGTGGTGTTTAACACCGAGAGATATTTGCTCTATTTTCTTAAGTGTACATTGTAAGACAATATCTAGTTTTCCCGAGTATCCTCAGATATTCACTTTGCCAGGTCTGGCAAAAGAAAGATCTTTAAATTGCTAAAAAGTAAAAAAAAGTGGAGTTGCTTCGTCCATGTCATCAGCGAAAAGCCTGGTGTTTCCTTGTAATATTTTTTTTTTGCTATAACACCTATATTTTGGAGTACTATGAAAATATAGGGCATTCATTTTATTATACCTGGCCACAGAAAAGACTTAGCCTGACAACTATCCTCAAAAAAATTAAACAATCAAACGTCAACCAAGGCGTCACCATATGTGACTGCTCCCAACTCACTATAGGACGGTTAGGTTAGGTCAGGTCAGGTTAGGTTAGGTTTGGTGTGAACTTGGGTTGTCTATTTATTTGAGATTGTGAATCATATTACGTATTATTAAGTTTCTTATTCTTTTGTTCTGCTGATAATATCCTAACCCATTGAGAACGGTGACTTAACCCTTGAGTCATTGTATTGAAGGTGTTAAGTTATTCTAGTCAAGGAGTCAAGTCATTGTACTCAAAGGATTAGATCATCTTACTCAAGAGGTTAAATTATCGTAGTTAAGTCATAAGTCACTGTGCTCAAGGGGTCAAGTCATTGTATTCAAGGGGTTAAGTCATTTACTCAAGGGGTTAAGTCATTGTACTAAAGAAGTTAAATCATTGTATTCGAGGGGATAAGTACTGTAGAAGACTCACACAACACACAATGATCATTACACATTGAACATCACCAAAGAATACTACCACATAAAAATCGACCCCCTAATACCTACAAACCACCCCTGACATTACATTATTGTTAATTTCAACCAAAACTATAATAACATATCATTATAAACAAAAAAAACTACTATAATACAGGATAATTCAAAAGTCCTTGTACACCTGCAGCTATTACCAGTACAGTTATTTACCTTGATCTATTTATAACAGTGTAGGTATAACGAGGAACAACCTAACTACAGGTGTGTATTATTATTCACGACAGGTAGACAGGGAATCCTCGCTCACCCTGTAGTTAAAAACAATCAAGGTGGTGCTCATAAAGCCTTCTGGTGAACACTAAGAACATGTGTCTCGGAAAATAGGCAAAATTTCCTTTATCTATTAATCTAATCCTTTATCTATCAATCTAACCATATATCTATCAGACTAATCATCTATCTATCAGTCTAATCCTCCATCTATAAGTCTAATTCTCTATTTATCAGTCGAATCCCTTTTCTATCAGTCTAATCTTCTATCAGTTATAATCCTCTATCTAACCGTCGAATCCTTTATCTATCAACCAAATCCTCTATATATCAGCCAAATCCTTTAACATTCGATCTAATCCTCTATCTATCAGTCTAATCCTCAATCTGTCAGTCTAATCTTCTATCAATCCTATCCTCAATCTGTCAGTCTAATCTTCTATCAATCCTATCCTCAATCTGTCAGTCTAATCTTCTATCAATCCTATCCTCAATCTGTCAGTCTAATCTTCTATCAATCCTATCCTCAATCTGTCAGTCTAATCTTCTATCAATCCTATCCTCAATCTGTCAGTCTAATCTTCTATCAATCCTATCCTCAATCTGTCAGTCTAATCTTCTATCAATCCTATCCTCAATCTGTCAGTCTAATCCTCTAGCGATTGAATCCTCTATCTATCATCTCTTAAGGCTTCTTTGTTTAGCCTCGCTTGGCCAAGATCACTTTATAGGGTTTAGCAAAATTGAAGAAAGGTTTGGAGGGATCACTGTCCGTCGAGAGCTGCACGTTAGGGGGAGGCGAGATGGTGAACCTCTGCAACAGCGCCGACACGAAGATAAACAACTCCATGCGGGCCAGAGATTCTCCCAAACACTGACGTCGACCTGTGTGTGATGAGAGAGATAGAGATGCAGTGTTAGATATGGAGAGAGATGATGATGAGAGACTTCCTAATAGAGATAAGGGTGAGAAAGAGAAAGAGAGAATTCCTAGTATAGACAAAGGTTCTAAAATGAAAATGACATTGTGCGAACTGTGGACCCCTAAGTGACTGACCTAAAGAAAAGGGCAAGAATCCATCTTTCTTGTTGAGGAGTTTCCCCTGTTGGTCGAGGAAATGGTCAGGGTTGAAGTCTTGTGGTCGCTCCCAGTACCTCGGGTCATGATGGCATCCCTCAATACATGCCATAAACAGTGTCCCCTGTAGGGAAATACACCCATCATTATCATTCCTTAATATACCATGATGTATTGACCATGAAGATTAGATATCATAGCTTATTTTTTCTAATTATTATATACACAAACGCTAAACTAACCTAAACTGCCTAATATGATGTAATTTAACTTAACCTAACCTATTCTAGCATATAACCTAAAATAACAACCTAACCTAATTAAATTTAATCTAATCTAACCTGACTTAATCTAACCTAACCTAACATAACATAACAACCTAACCCATTTTAATTTAAACCAATCTAACCTAAACTAATCTAACCTGACCTAACCTAACCTAACATAACATAACATAACCTCACATAACCTGACCTAACCTAACCTAACCTAACATAACCTCACATAACATAACCTAACCTAACCTAACCTCACATAACATAACCTAATTTAACCCACCCTACATCAGGTTAGGTTAGGATTGTAATAGCACTTTTATTTTACTTCTTCTTTTCTTTCTTCTTAATTCTCATTACTCTAATTTCTTTCCTTCATTCTCTGTACACGCGTGAGATGGAGGAAGTGAGGTGGGAGTGAGAGGAGGGAGGAGGTACGAGAGGAGAGCGAGAGGAGGGAGGAGGAGCGAGAGGAGGGAGGGGGAGGCTGATCTGTGGTTAGGCCGGCTTCACACCCAAACGGGAGAGAGGAGAGGGAGAATGGACGGGAACGATGATAAAGGGTGAACGGGAATAACATGCGATAACTGAGACACTGAGGGAAACAGGTGAGTTGTATTGTTATTCAGGACTCACTGTATCGCGGCACACCACCAAGACACTTAGGAGGACATATTCTTCTCAATACACAAGGAGGGAATTGAGAACTAATCATAAAGGTTCTTCGTTTATTAATGACGTTACTCAGAATAGAGAGTTACACTTTCAAAACAATAACCTATTCCCCTGGCTAGTTAAAAAGGGGTCACATGAATTGCAGTTTATTTCGTGAAACGGATAATCCTTAAGTGTACTTACTTTGAGATACATTTATATCGCCATGCTGAAAACCTGCCCACCCACTGCGTCTTTTTTTTTTAAGGAATTAGCCCACCGGGGCACAGGTCGAAAGACCCACAACGGAGCCTAGGAGGGGAAAAATAAGAACAGCAAGAAATTAAAAATAGAAAAGAAAAAGGTTATACTGTATTAATCTACACCACGAAGATGCCGGAAAACCAGCTTTTTAAAGTAAGTCAGATTGTGTAAGTATGGAAACACAGAAGAAGGCAGAGCATTCCACAGTTTGGCTCTGTGAGGAAAGAAGGATGTACTATAACGGGTTATTCTAGTGTGACCGACATCCACAGAGAAACGGTGGGCACCGCGGGCAAGACGTGTGTTTCGAGCCCACGGCCTTGCCGGCGGTACACAGGATGCCAAATCCACCGAACATTGCCCGTTAAAGTACCGGTAAAAGAGAGAGCGTGAAGCAACAATGAGGCGAAGAGAAAGAGAAGAAGGATTGTCAATTAAAGGAAGAGCGTTAATAAGACGAAATGCCTTTGATTCCACCCTATCTAACAGTTGGACAGAAGAAGAGCCACCCCAGACATGAGAGCAGTACTCCAAGTTAGGACGAATGAATCCCTTATAAACTTGAAGCAACTGCTCAGGAGTGAAGTAGTTACGGCATCTGTACAGCATTCCCAACTTTCAGGAGGCAGCCTTAGCAATGGTGTTAATGTGTGACTTCCATGACATATTGGAGGAAATGGTGAGGTCTAACATATCTATTTCAGAATTTGGCAGAATGATAGCGTCCTAAAATGTAATTGGTGGGAGATCATCTAATTAAAGAAAGTGTAATTGGTAAATACCGAGTTTTATTACTATTGAATTTAACCAAGTTTGTACCTCCCCATTCAGAGATGCTGCAGAGATCCGCAATGATAGAAGTAATGATATCAGCTCTAGAAACAGATCTACTTTGAGAGTTAGGGGAAAGGGGAAAATGTGAAGAAGATTGAAGAGTAGAATCACCATCGTAAGAATGGATAGAATTAGTTGTAGTGTGAAGTAAACCATTGATACAAAGAAGGAAGACAGTTGGTGAAAGAACAGAACCCTGTGGGACATCACTAGTGGTAGAGATAGAGCAAGAGAGCGATCCCCCGACAACAACTGCCATGGATCGGTTCTCAAGGCAGCTAGAGATTAAAAAACAAAGTGCGGGAGAGAAACCATAAGAGGGAAGTTTATAAAGCAAAGACTTGTGCATTGGAGATGTCGAGGGCCACGATGAAAGTTTCCCATAATCCTTAAGATGGGTGAAATAGGAGAGCAGATCACCAGTAGATCTCGCCTGGCGAAAGCCATACTGGTGACCCGACAAAAAAGAATGGCATTCAAGGTGACGGAGAAAATGGGAGTTCAAGATAGTTTCGAAAATCTTAGACAGGGATGAAGTTAAGGTAATGGGTCAATAACTAGAGGGATTAGAATGGTCACCCTTCTTCGGGATAGGCTGAACCAAAGCATGCTTCCAAGAAGAGGGAAAAGTTTGGTTTTTGAGGCAGAGGCGAAAGAGGCGAGCAAGCACAGGGGCCCGAGCTTCAGCACGCTCCCTCAGAACACGAGGGGGTATTCCGTCCGGTCCATTTGCCTTACTCACATCCAACCTGGATAACACACCGGCAACCCTGCGAGTGGAGATTATAGGAAAGTGCGTAGGTTCAGTAGGAGGTGTAGGGGTAGGACGGATAGAGTGGGAATCGTCTAAGGTGGAATTAGAGGAGAATAAGGTGCCAAAAGGATTGGCTTTGTCAGGGGGAGAGTTGGCTATAGAGTTATCAAGTCGGAAACGAGGAGGAAAATAAGGAATGCAGCTCACAGATATTTTTGGTTAAGGACCATAAGGATTTGCTAGAAGAAGAGTTAGTCAGTTTGGCCCTACGATTACAACGATTCCTAGAAGTAATGAAAGAGGTGTGGGTAATAGGAGAAGGAGATAGTTTCATAGCTCGATATGCCCTATCTCTCACCCTGCATGCAAGAGAGCAGGAGCGATCTAACCATGATTGTAAAGTAAAGTTTTGGTAGAAGATGGGATAAATTCACTCATACCGCCCTGTATAACCCCAGCAATGCTGTCAGCACATACCGAGGCGTCCCGAGTGGAAAAGCAACAGTCATCCCAAGGAAAGTCAGTGAAGAATTCTCGCAAGGATTGCCAGCTTGCCCTCCGATGGTGTCATAGTTGACTTTAGAGGAGGGTGAGGGAGGTGGTCGTGCCCAGTTTGATTTAATAGAAATAAGATTGTGATCAGAAGACCCTAAGGGGGCAAAAATTTGCTATGAATAGTGTGAGGGGTTAGAGGTAAAACAAAGATCAAGAATGTTAGCAAGTTGATCGTGTCGATCAGGAACGCGTGTAGGGTATTTGATAATTATTTGTTCCAAATCATCAAGTTGGGAAAAATAGAGTGCCTCAACTCCACCTGGGTCATCCCTTGCAGAGCCAAGCCACTCTCTGTGATGTGCATTGAAATCCCCTAGGTAGAGGATCTCGGTGTTGGGGTGTGTGGACAGCAACGACTCATGGCAAGAAGTGAGATAGTCAAAGAGTTCGGAATAGTTGGTAGAATTGGGAGAACAGTATAGGAAACAGAAAAATAGTCACAGTTGGTAGAGATATTTTGAGCCAGATGACATCATAAAGGGGAGATTCAAGATCCGTGAGTCGGGCTATAGGTGTACGTGTGTTGCAGTAGGCGCATACACCTCTCTTAGAACGGAAGGAGGTATAAAAGTTGTAGTTGGAGACTTGAAAAGGTTTGGGTGAAGCTGCTTTGGTCAGTTGAAGTTCGGAAAGTAGTAAGAGGTCGGGCGAAGAGGTTAATAGATGGTGCTCCACAGAAGGAAAATTGAGTCTCAGTCCGCGAATTTGGGAAAGATGAAGTGTGTAAAAAGCCGATCCTCCAGCAACCGCGGTGGCGTCAGTTGAGGCTCCAATAACTTGATAATCAAGTCGTGCCCTGAGCCCGGTTATATTTGTTGTGTTGTCAATAGTAAGATAGACAATTGAGACCCTGCAATTGTGTATAAATGAGGCAGAAAGACAGATCAGCAACCTGGGGCTTGGTCACAATTCTCTTGATGCCATATGGCAGCAGGATCTACCATTAGACAATACAGTATGCTTCCAATATCTTCCCAGGCGGCAGTACCTCCCTGTTTGATAGCTGCGCACTACCTATTACACTTCACTACCTCTAACCAGACTGTGTGTTTGAAAACTGAGTGCCCTTCTTGCTGGGGCACAAACTCAGCTTCCAGCCATTCAGCACAGTTAGGCCTATGATGTCACACTCAGAGGTCACTGTGATTGGCTCTTGCCTCAGGCTTCTCAGGCACTCATAGATTCGGCGGGAACACTGTCGTAAAGGCGTTATGGCGAGTAAATTTTTTCTATGCTGAATTTTCCTACGTATTTCATCTAATACATGACACAATTTACTCTAAAAAACCATGGCATTGTTACAGGATAGCAGTGGGAGGTAGGTTAGGTTAGGTTAGGTTAGGATGGGTGTGGGATGGCGGAAGGTTAGGTTAGCTTAGCATTTGGGTGTTTAATCATCAGATGAACAAAAGAACATAAGAACATAGGAACATAAGAATGGAAAAAAACTGCAGTGGGTCTATTGGGCTAAACTGAGCAGTCCCGTTTACACCCAACCCCTATCTCTCATATAATCCGTCCAACCTATATTTGATGCTATCCAGCGTATTTGTGTTAATGATTAAGTTTGGTAACTTGTCCCACTCATCCTCTACTCTATTTCCAAACCAATGTTTATCTATCTCGTGCCTACGTCTAAATTTGCCTAATTTGAAACCATTGCTACGAGTTCGTTCCTGGAGGGATAATTTAAGTACAGTACCTTTGAATTATCACCTATGTTTAACCCTGACTTCCGTTTATACACCTCATTCATATCAGCCCTCACTCTCAAGGAAGTGCAAAATCAGATGCTTTAATCTATCTCTCTCCTCAAGGTTACTAATGCCCGGGATTGGTCTTGTCATCCTCCTCAGTATGCTTTCTAAAGGTTGTACAGTATATCCACTTTGTAGTACGGTGACCAGAACTGAACTGCTTAATGCAGATGAGGTCTCACAAGAGCAGGATATAGTTTTGGGATAACCTCGCTAGTCTTGTAACTAATACTCCTTTGTATGATGAACCCAAGTACTATGTTAGCTTTATTTCCAGCAAATGCGTATTGTTCTCTTGGATTAGATTCCTACTTATCATTACACCTAAATATTTCTTACAGTCGTATCTCTCTCTCTCTTTATATATATATATATATATATATATATATATATATATATATATATATATATATATATATATATATATATATATATATATATATATATATATGCTGATAACCACAAGGAAAGAAGAAAACACGAAGTTCCTGTAGGTTATGTATGTATGCTACTGTGCCAAGTAGCAACCTTGTAAATAAGCTACTGTGCCGAGTAGCATTTATATATATAATTACGTGGCAACACTGCACGCGTTATGTGGCAACATTGCCCCGAGGCTGCCATATGGCAAGGCAGTCTCAGTCTGACTGTGTGAGCCGTGCATGGCACACGCTAGTCACCGCTTGTATTTCTCCCATCTGAATAAATGGACTTCAGTGTTACCCGGTGTTTCCCTACCCATCACTACATTCTTCGGAGAACACTTGTAACCATCATGGCGCAGTGACTAGGATCTGTGGACTTACAATGTGTGAACAATGCCGACGGTTACATCTGCCGGCGATATGCCCGTCGACTCATAGTGTGTTGTGTTGTGTTCGCTGTGTTTCGCCGCGATGTGCAGTGTTGGGCCGTCACAGTGCTTTTTAGTGATGGTGGCAGTGTTAGTGTCAGTGTATTAGTGTGTGTCTAGAGCTGAGAGTTGAGCATTGGCCTGTTTTTTGTGGTACCCACGGAGCACGCAGGCGTACACCCTTCTCGTGTGACATCCGGGAAGACACTGACGGTCTCACCCCGCTGGCGGCTCTAGCCACGGGCATTAAGGCCACCACGAAGTGCTCTCTCAGACACACACACACACTCGCACGCACGCACTCACTCACGGACAGAACAGTGGACTCTATGCGTTATTTCTGCGCTGTTTATGTCATATATATGTGGTTCGAGCTGTTGAGGCGCCACTTTATATACTAAACAGTGCAGTCCACGCACACACTAAGATGGGCTGTAAGAAGGGACAACGTCAAGATGGGAGACACGACTCCCCACCACCTTCCCCTCCACCGGGCGCAGACTCTCATCCTCCACCTCCAGTGACGGACATTGCCACAATTCTGAGGTGG
This sequence comes from Homarus americanus, assembly GCF_018991925.1. Classification (NCBI taxonomy): domain Eukaryota; kingdom Metazoa; phylum Arthropoda; class Malacostraca; order Decapoda; family Nephropidae; genus Homarus; species Homarus americanus. Next base: position 7,232 of record NW_024756586.1, on the reverse strand, counting down.
ATGGACGACCGGGACGAGAGACGCAGAGAGATGGAACTTCAGAGGGAGGAGACACGAAGAGAGGAGGAAAAGTTGCGTTTTGAGGCACTATTGGCGACCCTGGCGCTAACCCACCCTCCCTCACTCGCAGGTAGCGCGCATCAAGGAGCCAATAACCTCCCTCCTCCACCACACCAGCGTCCTCCAGGTACTCTTGCCTCCAAACAAACAGTTCCCAAGGTATCTGTTCAACCCCCACCCGCCCTCTCACCAGACGTCACGTTTCAGCTTTTTCGTGAGTGGAGGCGGCGTTGGACAGATTACTCCACGATGGTGGACCTTGACAGCACGCCTCCGAACAAACAGCTCATCCAACTGCGGATGTGTTTGTCGCTGGAGACCCAGAGAGTTTTGGAGCACACGTTGCAAGTGCCTCCCGATTGTACCTCTTCAGTGACGGATGTGCTCGACCTTTTACAGGAGCATCTTAAGGGTCGGAATAACGAAGCTTTGCGTCGCCGCGCCTTCACCAGCTGCAAGCAGGGGGAGAACGAATCCTTTGACGACTTTTTTGTACGCTTGATGAGTTTGTCAGAGGAGATTGACGTCTGCAAGGCGCACAGCCAGGAATGTGAGGAATCCTGGATCAAGCACGGGATCTTGACAGGTGTCAGGCATGAAGAGATGGTGCAGCGACTCATCCCCCTGGACGCTTCCTCCACACTCCAGGTGGTAGTGACTGAATGTCGGTCGTATGAGGCCACCAAGTCCGCCACCCCTGCCTTACGGGCCCCACCTGCTGTGAGAGCTATCTCACAATACAAGAAGGATAAGAAGGCGGGCAACAACGTGAAGGCTGCCGCACGTTCTTCCACGCCTCCGCCTAGTGCTTCCTGTGGCAGCTGTGGAAAGCAGCACAGCCCCAAGACATGCCCGGCCGCCGACGCACTGTGTCGTGGATGTGACCGTAAGGGCCACTGGTCTAACACAGACAGGGGCCCTGCACGAGGCCGCAAGTGTCAGGCCTGCGGTCGCTACGGACACTACAAGTGCTGCCGCCAACCCATGCCCAAAAGCCCGAGACGAGGAGGAAAGCAGTGCACTTCCCTCGGGTGGTTTGCACGCAGCCCCCTTCAGATGGCCCACGCAGCCCCAAGCAGCAGCGGAGTCACATCAGGAGGGTGGACTCTACCACAGGCCCCAGGGCTACCCCTTCCCCTACCATCCGCGTCGCCGTCACACACGGTGATGTGTCAGGTCACATCGAGGTGATACCGGACACCGGCGCTGATACTACGGTGATTGGGTTGAAGCACCTACAGAAGCTGGGCCTCACCAAACGCGGCCTGGGACCACCGCCGCAGCTGCAGTACTACAATGCGGACGGTTCCCAGATGCCGGACGCTGTGGGCTCCTTTCAAGCCGAGATCACCTACGGCGACAGGTCGTGTCACAGATGGATCGACGTGCAGCCTACTCTCGCTACACCCTTGTTTTCGTGGGAGTACTGCAAGGAGTTAGGCGTGGTGCCCAGAGACTTTCCTGAGCAGTTCCCAGCTGCTTGGTACACCGCCAGCAGGGTGCGGGAATCAATGAGCGACGCGCCTGGCGCTGCCGCACAGAGCTGCCCAGAACCCGTGTCCACTCCCGCCCCGCCTCCACCCAAGTTACGGCTGCTTCCTCTTCACAGCAAGACCTTCTCCTTCAGCCACAAGGGCCTACTTCCTGAAGGAGTACTCGGATGTGCTGGTGACGAAGGAGGCCCTACGGACCGCGCCACTGAAGGCTATGGCGGGTCCGCCTATAAGGATACACCTGCGGGAAGATGCACAGCCGTTTGCCATACACACTCCCCGGTTGATTCCTCTCGCCTTCAGGGATTCAGTCAAGAAGGAACTGGATTCCATGGTGGCCCAGGGTGTCATCGTACCCGTTGGTGACGACCTGTCCCCTTGGTGCCACCCTCTAGTCGCTGTGGCTAAGACTAACGGTGGAGTGCGGATTACTACCGACTTGTCTAAGCTTAACAGCCAGGTGTCCCGTCCCGCCCACTCTTCACCCACACCTTTTGCAGCTATACGGAGTGTGGATCCGAAGGTACGGCACTTCTCGACGATGGACGCCCTCTGTGGTTACTGGCAGATCCCACTGAAGAAGGAGGATCAGCCACTGACCACTTTCATCACGCCTTACGGACTCTTCCGCTACTGCCGTGGCCCTATGGGATTCGCTGCTACAGGGGACGCCTTCTGTCTCCGTGGTGACATGGCACTTCAAGGCGTGACCAACTGTGTGAAAGTAGTGGATGACGTCCTCCTCTACGATGAGGACTACCTGACGCACCTTCGCCGCATCGACGAGGTACTGACCAGGTGTAGGACGCACGGCATCACTCTGAATGCCGAGAAGTTCGTCTTGGCCGCACCTGCAGTGTCTTTCGCCGGCTACCGACTCTCAAGGGATGGCATTGCTGCGGACCCGGAGAAAGTTCGCTCCATAGCAGACTTTGCAAAACCTGCCAACCTTACGGATCTCAGGCCTTTCATGGGCCTGGTGAACCAGCTGGCAGAATTTTCTCCTGACGTCTCCGCCGCTGCCGGGCCTCTCCGCCCCCTGATGAGCCCCAAGAGGACGTTCACGTGGACCCCTGACCACGACCTCACCTTTCATAAGATGAAGGAGGCCCTGTCAAGTCCACCTATCCTCGCTACTTTCGACCCAGCGCTCCCCACCGTCCTCCAGACAGACGCCTCGCGCTTGTACGGGGTTGGTTACGCTCTTCTCCAGGATCACGGTGGAGGAAAGTACCGGCTCGTACAGTGTGGCTCTCGCTTCCTCACCGATGCTGAGTCTCGCTACGCTACCATCGAGTTGGAGCTGCTGGCAGTGGTATGGCCCTCATCGAAGTGCAAGTTTTACTTGATTGGCCTACAGCACTTTGTCCTCATCACAGACCACAGGCCCTTGGTCCCCACTCTTAGTCACTATTCGCTGGACGCCATCGAGAATCCCCGCCTCCAGCGCCTGAAGGAGAAGATTTTGGCCTTCGTCTTCACCGCGGCTTGGCACGCAGGTAAGGAATTGTGCATCCCGGATGCCCTCTCCCGCTCCCCAGTCAGCCGCCCTACACCTGAAGACGAGATGCTCAGCACCGAGGCCGGTTTCTCCGTCAGCAACATCGTCACCTTGCAGGCCGTACAGTCCCTCGCCAGCACCCAGGCCTCAGTGTCGCCACCCGACAGCGATCTGGCCCTTGAGGAACTACGGACCGCGGCACGCGACGACCCCTCCTACACTCAGCTCTTGGAGAGTGTGAGGACTGGGTTCCCTCGCGACCGTTTTGACCTCCACAACGCCCTACGCCCGTATTGGAAGATACGTGAGGACCTCTACGCAGATGGGGACCTCGTCCTGTACGGTGCCCGTGTGGTCGTCCCTGCAGCTCTCCGTCGTCGCGTTCTGGCCCGCTTACACGACAGCCATCGTGGAGCAGAGGCCACCAAGCGCCGCGCAAGGCAGGCTGTGTACTGGCCCGGCATTGACGCGGATATCGTCAATACGGTCCGTGCCTGTGAGCCGTGCCAGATCATGCAGCCCAGTCAACAGCAGGAGCCCCTCTTGTGCGATGACGAACCCACCAGGCCCTTCGAGTCCGTGTCGGCTGATTTTTTCAGCACAGCTGGGAAACATTTCCTAGTTGTCACCGACCGACTCTCTGGCTGGCCTGTGGTGGTAATCTGTGGCTCGGACACGACGTCCGCGGCCACCATTCGTCACTTCCGGCACCTCTTTCGTGACCTGGGCGTCCCCGTACGTCTGCGGACGGACGGTGGGCCACAGTTCACCAGCCGGGACTTCACAGGATTCCTGGAGCGTTGGGGAGTCCGCCACATCGTGTCAACACCCCACTACCCACAGTCAAACGGCCATGCTGAGGCTGCGGTCAAGACAGTCAAGCACCTCATCCTCAAGGTGGCCCCTTCAGGCAACATAGACTGTGAGGCGTTTGACAAAGGACTCCTGGAGTTACGTAATACTCCCATCCACACAGGACGCTCCCCTGCCCAGATCCTGTATGGTCACCCTCTCCGCTCTTGCGTTCCTGCACACGCCAAGGCCTTTGCGAAGGAGTGACAGACCAGAGCCGAGAGCTGCGACCGCCGCGCCGCTTCACGTGCCCAGGACGCCAAGGCTCGGTATGACGACCGTGCCCGCCCTCTTCAGCCACTGGAGATTGGTGCCCTTGTCCGCGTCCAGGACCCGACGACGACACGTTGGGACAAGGTGGGCATAGTGATGGGCGTCGGCCGGTCGCGGGACTACAAGGTCAGGATGCCGAGTGGCCGTGTCTGGTGGAGGAACCGCCACTTCCTCCGGCCAGTCCCACCCCCTGCTGCTGGCCCCCTGACCGAGGACGAGTCACCTACACCTCACGAGGATCCACCCCACAGTGCACCTCGACGCTCAGAGCGACTTAGGACTAAGAAGTCTGCTCAAGACAAAGACTATGAGCGTGAGGGGGGAGGGAGATGTAGGTTATGTATATAAGCTACTGTGCCGAGTAGCAACCTTGTATATAAGCTACTGTGCCGAGTAGCACCTATGTATATAATTACGTGGCAACACTGCACGTGTTATGTGGCAACATTGCCCCGAGGCTGCCATATGGCAAGGCAGTCTCAGTCTGACTGTGTGAGCCGTGCATGGCACACGCTAGTCACCACTTGTATTTCTCCTATCCCTTAATAAACGGACTTCAGTGTTACACGGTGTTTCCCTACCCATCGCTGCATTCTTCAGGGAAAACTTGTAACCATCATATATATTTCATGTAGATCCACAATGAAAACTTGGATAAGATAAAATTTGATAAAATCACACGGGAAAATGGAAACAACGGAGCACCTTAGCTTTCGTCTTTATTCAAGACATCTTCAGAGGCAACTGGATTACATGGACAGAGAGAGGCTAAAATATACCTGGAGTATACCAAAATGTCAGTTTTTTCTGCTATGTTCTTAAGATGTCTACGTATTTGTGACTCTGAATTTATTGACGATGAATTGAAACACATTCGTTCCATTGCACAGAAACTCGGGTACCCTTCTGTGTTTGTTGATCGTTGTTTTAAAGGGGCTGAAAAATCCTTTCATTCCTCTCAAAACAGGCAAATTCCTACACTTAACAATATTTTGACTCTGCCCTATCGTAATGAATTTGTCCCGTTAGTTCGGTCCCTCGAGCTACTAAATATTAATGTTGTTTTCAAATATGACTCAACCATTACCAATATGTTAATAAGAAATAGCCAAAGTTTGAATGTAAATGGAAGTGTTTATTGTATTCCATGTAGCAAATGTAATTGTAATTATGTAGGACAGACAGGAAAAACACTGCAGCTCAGAATCAAACAACATAAATACAATATCAGAACAGCATCTGAAAGCAGTGCCTTGTTCGTTCATGTTAGGAATAATAATCATCCCATTGTTTGGGAAAAAAACTTAGAAGTATTTAAATCATCTTGTGTCACAGAAAGACTTCTGGTTGAAGCTAGTTTGATTAAGGAATTAAAATCAATAAACCTTAGTGACGGTCAGTTCAAAACTGATAATATGTTACATAAATTTATTTGTCAAAGGCCCAAGGTTAAAAATGCTTTGAAAACCTTTGATCTAGATGTATGATAGTTATTTAGTGGGTTCCTTATTTTTGACCTGACCTGACTAGTCACGTCACCCTCTTCTCTTAAGCTCCTCTACGTAAGTGTTGGTGTGGGGATTAGTGGATGACATCATTATGACCTGACCTGACCTGACCTTATGTTTTTAAGGTCACCCTGTATATTTATGCCTCTCTCTGTCCATGTAATCCAGTTGCCTCTGAAGATGTCTTGAATAAAGACGAAAGCTAAGGTGTTCCGTTGTTTCGCTTTTCCCGTGTGATTTTATCAAGATATATATATATATATATATATATATATATATATATATATATATATATATATATATATATATATATATATATATATATATATACCAAGAAGAAAAGAAACAAGTTCCCAAGCGCTGTGTAATTCACATCTTCAGGGGTGAGTACAGACTAGAGAGAAAATACAAACCAAGGTGAATATATACAGAGGGTGAGACCAGGTCCACAATGGTCAGGTATTAGGTAAGAACCCTACTAATCTTTAAATTGCACACAACGGTTGGTGGTCAGGTCAGATGGTCAGGTGACCCGGCCTTCTCACCTGGTTACAAATCTTCTTAATTACAAAACTGTCCAGCATGTACATGCCGTTACTCAAATTCATGTTCAATGCTTCGGTATGTTTAATAAGACTAGATTTTATGATGTTCCTACGATCAATTGAATTACATGGTAATATTGAGGAGGCATTATCCCAGTCACTGCAATGCTTGTTATCCCTCAATGAACAAACAGAGCATTGGATTCTGGCCTGTCCTAACACTGTATTTGTGTTGTTTAATTCTAGTTGCAAAATCTTTACCTGTCTGGCCTAAGTAAAACATATTACATTAGGTCAGATGGTCAGTGACCCGGCCTTTCACCTGGTTACAAATCTTCTTAATCATAAAACTGTCCAGCATGCATACGCTACACAAATCCATGTTCAGCTTCGGTATGCTTAATAAGACTAGATTTTAAGATGTTCACGATCAATTGAATTACAAGGAAATTGAGGAGGCATTATCCCAGTCACTGCAATGCTTGTTATCCTCAAATGAACAAACAGAGCATTGGATTCCAGCCTGTCCTAACACTGTATTTGTGTTGTTTAATTCTAGTTGCAAGACTTCACCTGTCTGGCCTAAGTAAAACATATTATTCCCTTGCAAGGAATTTTTATAAATGCAACCAATTGTGTTGTTGAATTCTTGATTAACATTGTTTACAGTGATGAGTTAAATGCCACATAGCTCCAGGTTTTAGTTGTGAAGGAATGTGAGAAATTTTTGTGAAATGGTCTGTAAAAGTCTCACACATTCCTTCACAACTAAAAAACCTGGAACGTCATAATGTGGCATTTAAAAACTCACACTGTTAGAACATGAGAAAATAAATGAGTCTGCATAGCCGATTGGCCTGATGGCAGCTCTTGTCGAGAGTTACTACCATTTCCTTATCGTCCATGAATCAATTCACCTCCTTTGAAACTTCAGAGTTCGCACTTCACAGCAAAGTTGTTAAGCTTGTTCCACTCTGGTCCACCAATTCATTCTGAACCA